>NW_028140394.1:0-27992 GCF_965202585.1 Thalia democratica | reverse complement strand
ACCTCATTCTGACTCAGGCTAGTTTATACTCACTCTAGCTAGTTTTTTTTTGACCTAAACAGTGGCAACCCTGCTAGTTTGAAATTTTTTAGGAATTTTTGAAAAATTTTAGTCTGCCTGAGACTAGTTTTTAGATTTTTTGAAAAACTCAGACTAGTTTTTATAAAGATTTTGAATGAGTTTGAGCTGATTCAGTTTTCAATATTTTGTGGTTTTCTAGTTAATTTTGTTCAAGAACTTGATTTCAGATTTCTTATTGTAAATATTATCCAAAATTGTCAACCTTGTGGCTAGCTGTTCTACTTATTATTAGATTAAGTTATTATTTTTCAGTTTTTAAAAACCTCATTCTGACTTATGCTAGTTTGTACTCACTTTATAGGGTTCCTATATCCCTAGATTTTTGCAATTTTCCAACAAAAAAAAACCTAAATTTTCCTAAATAAAATTGAAAAAATTATGAATTTTTCTAGATTTCTCTAGGTTTTACAATTTTAGTGCTTGACCAAATCCTTTGTTTTAGAATAGTGGAACTTAAACCTAGCGAAATAGCCCTATATCGCAAGCTTTGCAAGGAAATGTCTGTTTGCACCTCCATCTTCTGTGTACTCAGAACAATTGTTTTCTGAAGCTAGCAATTTGTATGAAAATAAGCGCAATCGCTTACTTCCAAATACCGGGGAAAATGTTTTACTTCTTCACCACATTTTAGATATTTTAGTGTTTTTTATTGTTGTTTCAATTTAAAGTTTTTTACTGTTCTTTTAATTTTAAGTATTTTATTTGTTCAATTAATTTTAATAAAATTTAAATGTAAATATTGTTCAAAAAATTAGCAAACATACCAGCTACTATTTTTAACTTTTAATCTTAACTAGATCTTATAAACATATCATAAACTTTCTTATTATTTAATTATTTTAGCAGCACATCAATGTTTTTTAGTCTAATTTTTTTTTAAATATAATTTTTCAAAATTCAAAAGGATATAGTTAGATATAACACATAAAAGATAAACTTCACACAACTATACTTAGTTAGTAGTTAGTTATGAAAAATTGCATCATCGTACATAAAAGTTTTTTTTTACTATTTACATTACAAATAACTTAAAGTATTAAGAATCCGATTCCGGATCCGGCCGGATCCTAATTTGAAAAAAAATTCGGATCCGGTTTCGGCCGGATTCTAATTTAAAAATCGGACCCGAAATTGTGGGTCCGATACATCACTTGTTTTAATCTTAACTTACTTGTTAATATTTTGAATTGTGAATGTTAAGCTTTAAAAGCAGTGAAATTACTTACTAAACTATTACAAAGCAAAATACATATTTTTAAGAGTATTTAACTGAAGGATTACAGTATTTTAAAAAGCAATAATATTCCATAACTAAATATATGAAGTTAAGATATTAAGTAACATACTATTTAAAGTCTAAAATAATAATATATATTGTTAAGCGTTTATTACCTTTTGTTAAATGTAGTGTAGGAATTTAAAAATTACTAAAACCATATTTTTTTTAAGTATTTAAGGAATTGAGTGAAACACTTTTTTTGATAATAAAAGTTTTTTCTATGTAAGTTTTTCATTATTATATATCTATGTAGCAATGATAAGCAGATAATTAAAAATGTTAAAAATCAAAGTTAGAAGTTTGACACAACTATTATTCTTTTTAATTTTAATATAACATAATTTGAATTGATATTAGAAAAATCAGCTAAAAATAAAGTTAATATTGATATACAATAATAACTAAACTACCTCAATACTTAGATTTAATTTCCTTTATAACTTTTATGAAGTGTTATCATTTTGCAATAATCATATTCTTTTACTACTTCACAGTTGCCACATGCTCAGGTTTTTTGAAGTTTTTAAAGTCTCACTCTCAGGATAACTCAGGATATTATTTGTTTTAATTTAGGTTATAATTAACTTAAGTACTATCAAATAATTAAGGAAAATTTCTTATTTTCTTGACTTTATTTATTTTTGCTTTAAGCTAAAAATTTTTATGATGATATATTAGGCACTTGTTATAAAATTTATTTATAATATAGAGCTATATCTTGAAAAATGTAGAATTTTTAAACTATAAAAAAATTAATATTACAACTCATGAGTTTGTTTAAAAATTTTTTTAAAGTTTTAACCAGGTCACTTGGTTATAAATTTGGGGTTTTAGTTTTCTTTTTCTTAGGGTTAGTGTTTTTAAATATAAAAGAAATGGCTAGTTTTTTTAATAGTCTGTCTGTTTTGCATATTTTTTGAGTTAGCAAAAAAAGGTTTATTTAGTTTCAATTTTTACTATTGAAAATTTTTAAATTTTTTTTTTTTACTTTTAGAAAAATTTGATAATGGTACAAAAAAAAAAAAAAAAAAAAAAACTTTTAAAACAATTGTTTAATCACAAAACACGCAAAACAGACTGATCTTTAAATATACTTTTAATGAGTTATACAAAACAATTAAAACGTGTATGTAACAATAGTAAAATGACACTAAACAAATAAAAATTACAATTTATGCGTTTTTAGCAATTAAGGATTTTTTACTTGTCTTTTATGTTTATTACAACTTACAATGTGTAATTTAGCTGCTATACTACTGTATAAGTATAAATAAACTTTTTTTAAAAGGTTTTAAAGTTTTAGAAGACATTAGTACAGGGTTGCCACTTTACCTCTAAACTTGAAAAAGCCTGGAACTTGACAATTTAGGCTAAAATAACCTGGAAAAACCTGGAATTTGAGAAATTTTGAGAAAAACCTGAAAAAACCTGTAATTTTTAATATTTTTAACATTTAAGTTGTAAAATTTGGATTTGACACAAAAAATCTATCATAAAATTAAGATTTTTTGTCATCATCAAAAATTTTTTATTTAAAAACACATTTAAAGTAACTTTACAGTATCTTTTCAAATTTTTTTTTCTAATTAACACAGCTTCTTAAATAGAAATTAAATTAAAACTAAAAATACACCCAAAAATGTGTACTTTTAAAAAACTTGAAGAAATTTGGAAAACCTGGAATAAAATTGAAAAATCGAGTGGCAACCTTGTAAGTATATTTCTAGTTAAAGTTTTACATGAGTCTTAAACAGGGTTTCCTATATTAGTATTCATAATCGCTACATTTTTGAAAATTAAAAAATTTAACCCATCTTTATATTTTACCTCAAAACAAATAGTTAAGGTAGCTGTTGCTTCCTTTATTTTGATAGTCCTCTTACTGCCCAATATTAATAACTTTTATTTTTTATTATGAGTGATTACACCTCATTTGAAAAAGCCTGATCTCAAGCAAAAACTATTTGAATAAAATTATTGTTTTTTGAATAAATTCTTAACAATTGTTAACTTCTTCACTTCTATGTGATGAAATTTAATTTACTTAAGTAGGTTTTATAAAAAGAAATTATCATGAACAACCTAGTTGCATCAACTACTCATCAGATGATGACGAACTTGGAGGCACAACAGAGGTTATTATTATTGTTTTATATAGTTGAATTTTTGTTTTTTTATTTTTAAATCATTATAAAATCAACAATATGTTATTCTTTTTGATGAACTGAAATCACATCTTAAAAACTTGCAAGAAGTATAAGTCGTAGTTCGAGAAAAATTAAAACAACAATAAATGGTAATGCTTTTTCAAGGTGTGAACAATTGGAAATAAAAAGAAAAAGAAAAGCTGAAGAAAAGCTAAAAATCACTGAGGAGAAATTATTGAAGGCTGATGAGGAAAACAGACAATTGAAAAATCAGTTGACACAAATAAAGTGAATGTTTAAAAATAAGTTTTATTGGTTTTACAAATTCAGTGATGTACTTTTAAGTTGCTTTTGAGATTTAATTTAATAACATGTGAAGGTGATACTCTTTCACAAATTTTTCAAATTACCCCCTTGAACAAATAAAAAAGGCTTTTGCCCTCTTCAACAAGACTACCATTTTAAAACACCTATGACTTTTTTTTTGCTCTTCATCTGCAACTCAAGAGTATCTCGTGTAAGTTTTAATATTACTAATAAATACACCTAAGACTTTTTTTAACTGCAACTCAAGAATATCTAGTTTCAAAATTTTAAATTTACCTCCCTTTTGTTCCTTTACTAATTATTGCCTCCCAACTTACTAAAATCGCTTCCAGGGGCAAACTAACAGGGGTAAACCCTGCTCTAGCGAGGTATATAGTTTGGTCTTATATAAGTGTAAATTAGAATTGAAAGTAATTTTGATAACTTAAAACATCTAAAAAAACCTTTTAATATCTGCTGTTTAAGTTCAGACACATTTAATAACATACACTAGTTTTTCACAATTTTTTCCAAACCAAGTTTCTTTCAAAGACCTGGTCAGTGCTTATACCAAAAATCTAAACAGTCATTTAACAGCCTTGAAAAAACAGCCATAGAAAAAGTATTTAGATAATTATTCAAAGAAAAACTTTTAATTCAAAAACAGAAGAAGTCAAATTTCAATCTTAGTGTTGAATATGTAGTAAAGTTTAAAATTTAGTCATGTTTTAAAATAAATATATTTAGTTGTTTAAATACTATTTTCCAAAAATAATACATATGTTTTAGATTTTTTTGTACAAGCACTGACAAAGTTTTTGACAGAAACTTAAATTGTATTTAAATTGAAAAAAGAATAAATATATTATTTCTCCTCTAGAAGTTGAGATCTCTTTGTTTGTTTAAAAAAATTCAAAACATAAAACACATTATACAAATTAATACATAAATGATCTTTTTTTACACCTTGCAACCTGAAAAATGTTATGTATAGTTGCTGTATATGTACAGTAGTACAGTTTGATAACTTTTTTATTGAAAGTTTTCATTTTAATAATTTAATGTCACCTGGTTTAGCTTGTCATGTATACCTAGTAAACAACAAAAAATTTTTACTGTATGCTATTGAAGTACTCTAATTATTATTTTTATTCAGTTTAAATAAAGATTTAGTACAATGTTTGTTTAAAGCTGATACAGAACTACTAAATAGTTGCGATATTAAAAAAGGCACTTAAATTTTTAAATTTTATTGAACCAATAAATTGTTTTTTTGCCCTGTGCTGGATTAATTTCATAATTTTTAAAATGAACATAAATTGAAAACTTCTATAAAAGTTTTTAATAAGTATTTTGGAGACTTATAATATCATAAAAAAGCATTCATAGGGTATAAAATGTATTTATTATTATTATTGTGCAATGTGCAATGTGCAATGTTGGACTCAGGCATCAAAACCTGAGCAACTTAAACAGGACACACAAAAAGAGAAAAAGAAAATAGACTTATATTCAAAACTTTAAGATAAATTATATATATATATATATACAAACATAATTTAAATGGAAACTCAAAGTTAAACACAGTATAATAAACAAATGAACTAAATTGAAAATTCAGTTCAAAAAATTCAAATTTATATATTACTTAGTACACACAGTAAAGAAGTTTGTCTAAAATCATGGCTTATAAAACAAAATTCATAACTACAAAATATATAAGTAAACTAATAGTTTGTAGGGGGGAGGCGTAGGGAAACGAATATTTTTCCTTTTGTTACAGTGGAAAATTAGTTAATTTTACTGGTATTTATCGTATTTAAATCAAATCTTTTTAGCTTTAAACGAAATTGTTCTACCCTCTCACAAGATACTATATCCTGAGGTAGTCTGTTCCACATAGCTTTTGCTCTGTGAAAAAATGCGCCTTGCCACTGACTGTTTTGAAAATCATGTTTACATTTTATTTTCAAATTATTTCCTCTTAGTTGATATTTATTTTGGGAAAAATTAAAAAACTGGTTAAAAAAACTTTTATATTTGCCATTGATAATTTTGTAAAGAATTAATAAATCAAATTCCCATCTTCTATATTCCAGTGATTTCAATCCAAATTTAATCATTCTATCATTATATGACGTGTAAGATATGTTGCAACGATTACAAATATGACGGGTAAAACTCCTTTGCACAGATTCAATTTTGTTAATATCCTTTTTTAAATGGGGTGACCAAATTTGGGTACTAAACTCAAGTTTAGGGCGAACGTATGTTTTAAATAGTTTTGTCAGAATTGAAGCAGAATTAGTTTTAAAACTTTTCAATATTTGATAACATGTAGTTTTTGCAATCTTATATAAATAGTTGATATGTTCATTCCATTTCAAATCTTTGGAAATATAAATTCCTAAATCTTTAAAAACTTTAATTTCTGGTAACTTGATGTTATTGATTAAGAGGTCAGTTGGAGAAGATTCTTTTTTGTTAATGGTTAGAATTTTACATTTGCTAGGATTTAAGTTTAGTTTTCTTGTTTTTAACCATATGTAAATATTATCTAAAGATAGTTGTAATGAAGTATTTGACTGACTAAAGATTTTGGCATCATCTGCAAATAAGCTTAACTCACTTTTAATATCAATGTTTGAACAAATATCATTAATATAAATTAAAAAGAGAAGGGGACCAACTACACCACCTTGTGGTACTCCACTGTAGATTGTTAAAGAGTCAGAAAGCGTATTATTGATGAGTACTCTTTGTGATCTATTATTTAAAAAGTTATCAAACCAATCAATTAAGCTTTCATGTAGCCCATACTGATTTAAAATTTTTAATAATCTTTTGTGTGATACTGAATCAAAGGCTTTTTGAATATCCGTATAAACTACTTTAGTAAATTCATTTTTGAGATAAGGAACTAACCAAGAATGTAAGCATGTTAACAGTTGAATGGTTGATGAGCGGTTTGGAACAAAACCAAACTGTTTGTTAGTTAATAATTTGTTATCAAAGAGGTGATTGAGAATTTTTACAGATACAATATGTTCATAAATTCTTGAAAAGCCACTTGTTAGAGATATTGGTCTGTAATTTAATGCATCGTGTATATTACCTTTCTTGTGCACAGGAATAATAAAAGATGTTTTCCATTGTTTAGGAACATCAGATAGTTCTAGAGAGCAATTAAATATTAATGAAAGTGGAAATATTATTGATTGGATAACATGCTTGATATAATAGGGTGGAATGTTTTCTGGCGTTCTTATGATTTTATCTTTTAAGTGGTTAATTGAACTTATAATGTCTTCATAGGTTATGAAAAAATTTTGCATCTTACTACAATTCTTTTGGGGTAGCTTAAAAGACTGGTAACTCTCGTCTTTTTTAAAAACTTTTTGAAAATTTATGTTAAAAAGTGTTGCTATTTCAAAATCTGAGGTTACTGTTTTGTTTTTATCATTATCATATAAGAGATGTATGGAATTATTTAACTTAAGTTTAGATTTCACGTAGCTATAAAACTTTTTTAAATTTGGGTTTTTGCAGAATTTGTTTTCATATTCAAAGTTGTATTTTTTAACAGCTAATTGATATTCTTTAGACTTGTTTTTGTATTTTATCAAAAGTGATTTATTTGTCTTACTTTTTTTGTATAGATTCGCTTTTTCTTTTAATAACTTTTTAATATGAGATGGATATTTTTTACTTTTGTTATTTTTAGAAAAAATTGGAACAAAACGTTTGATTGAGATTTGGATTGAGCTGATGAATTGATCGTAGAAATGCTGGAGATTTTCTGAATTTTTAAATAAAGAGGTCCAATTAATTTTTGACAGGAAATCATTGATGCTTTCAAAATCTGCTTTTTTATAGTCATATGAGACTTCTTTAGCAATAGGTACTATTTTATTTTCAATTTTAATTTTTAGTGAAAGCAAGTTATGGTCACAAGTGTTTGTTAATGGAAAATTAGTTGAGTGTGATATGATTCTATCTAGACCAAAATGATTGCAAATTATGAGATCGAGAATGTTACCATTCTTATGGGTTGGATTTTCAATTACTTGGGTTAAAAACTTGTCTGTACAACAATTAAGAAAACACTCATGGGGTTTATTGAAATCTGTGCTAGGAATCCTCCAATCTATATTTGGCATATTAAAATCACCAAGAACATAAAAAGAACACTCTTTTGGAAAAACCATTTTAATCATTTTGATTATATTTTGAACAGTCAGTGCGTATCTAGCAGACAGTGGAGGAAAGTAGAAACAACAAAATCCTAATTTCATCTTTTTTAAAATTACATCTACACATAGGTATTCAAAATTGATGTTGCTAGTAGAGATAGAATCGTTTTTAACTTTAATAACTTTAAGCGAATTTTTGAAAAGGATAGCAACACCTCCACCCCTACTAGACCTATCACTTCGGTAAATGTTATAGTTAAAAGGACACACTGTGGCATCGTTGACCTTATTAGTCAACCATGTTTCAGTCAAAAAAAAAAAATCAATGTTATTCAAATTTATATAGTTCTCTAAAATATAAAATTTATTTAAAACAGATCTTATATTAGTGTAACAAACTTTTAAATAGTTGTTGTTACAATTTATATAGGAAAACTTGTTAGTGTTTAAATTAATCCTATCACTTAATAAGTTTATACCCGTTGACTCACGATTTCCTCCACTAATCCCAGATGTCCTGGGAGCGGTAACGAAAGGGCTGTTTTGTCAGTTCAACTATCTTATTGTTCCTTATAACATATTTTATGTCCAATTTATTCTCATCAGCGTCGGCTTGCTTTATTTTAACTTCTTTTCTCAATGTTCTGAAAGCTTCAATTTCCAAGAGAGTTCTGTCAGGGTTGATGTAGATTTTTGATTTAATTTCACCATTAAACATTTTCAAATCTCTCAATCTTAACAGTCTGTGTTTGGATGCTAAATTATTTAATTTGACAATAATTGGTCTGATTTTGTTAGCTGCAATTTAACAAACTCGATAAAGTGACTTAAACTCTTTTTTTTTTCATTTTATTTTCTCCTAATACTTGTTGAATAATTTTTAGATCATTTTTGCAACTTTCTAGTGCATTATGAGTTGGATTTTTACTTTCTGGAATGTTAAATATTATTACATTTAAAGCCTTTTTTTCTTTCAGTTTTTGTTCATTTTCAGCATCTATTTTTTCTGCTACTAAATTTAATTTGGTACTAATGTTTGTGATAATTTCTGTTGGTTCACTTTTCTGCATAGCATCAGCATATTTGGAGAATTTAGCTTCAAACTTGTTAAATTTAGAAGAAAAATTAGACTTAAATTCTGAGAAACTTTTTTGTAATTCTGTAATTCTATTTTCTATATTGTCTATTCTCTTACTGCTGAATTCATCTTTTTGAATCTGATCAATGTTATTTTCAATAATTCTACTTTTTTCATTATAATCTTGCTTCAATTTAAGCATCTCAGCTTGAAAACAACTAAATTCATTGTCCTTCTTACTTCCAATGGCAATCAGTTTTTCTTTCAGCTGTTTCCCAATTTTGGAGGACTCAACCAATGCTTTAATTTCAGCTTCAACAGACATTTACTTTTTTATATTACAAAACCTTTCTATAATTAAGAATAATTAAGAATTTGAATATTTTATTTAGCTCGTTGCACGTACTTAACTCATTTTGTCATTATAAAAGGTTTTTCATTATATTATAGATGCAATAAACATTATTAAGTGTTTAGAATTTTTTTTTTTCAAACCTTGAATATTATTGTAAACTTCATACATGATAAATCAAGTTTTAACACTTGTAATGATAGAAGTCTACTTAATATTAAAAGCGAACATGAACAACAGTTTAAATTAGCGGATGTTTAGCTCTTAAAAATGTTTGCACATTAGAAAATTAAATAAAAATACTAACAAAATGTAAAATACATATCACATTTATAAAAACTACACTTTTAATTTTTTTTCAAAGTTGTAACTAAATAAGGAAAATCAAGCTTTTTTTTAGAAGCAATCATAAAAGATTAAAAAACAAAATTTTTAAAAGAGTCAGGACAGGATCCTTTTTTAGATAAAGTTAAACACGTAATTTTTCCTGATATTTTTGAAGTATTAGTGTGCAGTCTGTAATTTTATTTAGCTTGCTTCTAAATACGTGTTACAAAATTTATATTATATATTAAAAATTGTTTTTTGTCTAACAGAAGCATTGCATGTAGTTTGGATACCACGGAGAAAAAGGAAGTTGTTCAAAATAAAACCGGTTAGCCTGATTTTTTCGAATTTAATTTTTAGATAGAAGCTCTGTTTACTTACACAATTAAACACTTAATTAGATAAATTTATATTTTTAGAAACTTTATATATTTCTATGTATTTTGTTTACAACTTATATTTATTTATTACATTTGAATCTTTATGGTTATAGCTTATACAAATTATTTAATATTTTTAATATGTCTACATATTTTTATTTTTTATTATTTTTTTAAATAATTATGTAAGTTTATTTTAAAGTTTTTGTTTTTATAAATTTATTAAACTAAAATGACTATTTTTTTGTTCATAAAACTAATTTTCAAGGAAAAAATCATGCTGCTGTTTAGCTCATAGTACTGTACTTTTACAACAGTTAAAAGTAAAACTTAGCTAGATAATTTAAGTTACTTTTAAGAAGATCATTTAAACTTGCTAAAAAACAAAATAACATTTATTATCTGTTAACATTATTTTACAAAAAAAAAACCTTCTTTAATTTTTAGGAACTGTAGGTTGGAAAAGAAGTATTTATTATTTTAAAGTTTTATACTATATAAGTTAAACTAAAGTAATGCATTTAACCAAAAGAATCTACTCTCAGTCACATAGTAGGATAATAACTCTCCGATTTAATATTGTAAAGTTTAGGAATGAAATATCAACTAAACTTGAAATCGACTTACTTAATTTAGCATAAAACAAAAAAATTCTTTGTTTATGGTTATTAAGTTTTAATTTATGTAGTTTTAAAGATCAAAATCTTAAAAAAAAACTATCAGACAAGCTAGCCAGTGTCCTTATCAAGAAAGCATGTGGATATCCGTTAAACTTGGATGAAACTGAGATTGTTGTTAAGGTTTTGAGAGAGATAACAGAGATCATTTCTGTCAAATCCTGTGAAGCAAACAAGTTGTTGAAAGACACCGATTTCAATCCTGAAAAGTTAATACTGTATAAATATTAATATTATTGATATTCAGCTTTATATCGTAAAGTTTAAATGTGCACAGCAGTCTACAAACTTTGAACTAAGTTCTTTTCTCTGTTTTATTTGTAGTTTGATATCCAAAGTTTTTTTTTTTTTGGGGAAAATTATAACTTAGCATTTATTCAACAACCAATACAATTATTTTACTTCTTAACATTTTTTTCCCTTAATATAAAGTAAATATCTGAAAGATTATAGTAAAAACCTTAAAAGAAACCCTGTCTAAAAACATCAGTAAAAGTTATAACTTGGAAAAAAATGTTCTTTTATAGATTGGAATCATTTCTGAGTTACAACCCATTGTTAGCTATTGAACTACTTTTGTTAATGATAAAAGCTGGTTTGGCGAAAGAGTATCTTGAAAAACTAATTGATATGCAAATTTCGTTGCAAGTTTTGGAAGTAAGTAAATTTTTATTTTATCAATAAATACTTAATTAAGTTTACTGTTGGTTTCATGAAGTTAGAAAATATAGTTCTTTTTATCTGATAATTTAGTGCTAACTGAAAATATTAAAATGCTGTGATGCTTTTAAACAATTAAAATTATGATATTATGATTCCAATTATAACCGAACAGGTACAGTTGTTAACTTTCGATAGAGTTTTTACTCATTTTTTTTTTAAATGAATTAAGTTATTTAGTTTTATAATAAAACAAATATATATTGATAGATTTTCAATTTAAATTATTAAAACTTGTTTAATATATATTTCAAATTAAAGTAAAGAAACTTATAAAGAAAAAAATACCTTTTGTAAATGTGAAGCCCAACTAACTTAACGGTTTTAAGTAATCCAATGTAGATAAATATTACTTTTAAGTTCTTTTTTTATCACTCGAATATGATAGGTTTTGCAATGAAACTTTAATCAATAACTAAAGTCTTATAGTTTAGTGTTATACTTTAATTTAAAGTGTGTTTTTTACTAATCAAGATTTGAAGCTAAAAACTTTTCATTAACTTATATTTAAAAAATCCATGTTTAAAATAAATAAACTTAAACTTAATGCATTCACCAAAACTAATTACTTTAAATAAACCAAGTAAATATACATTAAGTATTTATTTCAAGTATGTAAAATAGTAAATACTAACAATTATCATAATAACTAGTTTAACTCTTTTTTAAATGCAGGTTGTCTGTAGACTGAGCTTACTTGTCAAAGTACCGTACAATTTTTTAGAACTTTTTGTTGTTAAATGCATAAAGACGTGTCTTGAAAGTGAAAAAGGCAAAAATGAGACTGTGAGTTGTTTTCATTTTGTATTTTTGCAAATAATTGCTTTTAAAATAGGGTGTTAAAACTTTAAAACAAAAAACTTAGCAAAACTTTACAACATACATAACTGTTATTGGTATACTTGATGAATTCTAAAACTAACTTTACTTATGTTAAAATAAATGGAATAAACTACAAATGTAGTTATTCTAATGTTTATAAATATTTCAAAGAATTTTATACCACAATAAAACTATTAAATTTGTTATACATGACACAAAATTTAATTCCAGGACGCTAAAATCCTTATATCATTATTTTTATACAAAAGTTAATAATTTTCAATCAAAGTTTTAATTATGAAGACATTAGAAAAATGTTTAAAATATTTATTATTAAATGTTGCTGTTTTATTTCGAACTTACTCAATAGTGATTGAAGTAAAAACTTTATTAATATTTTTTCGTTGAAAAAAACTTATCATTATTTTAGAAAAAAGTGAATTAATAATCTATTTATTGTTTCATTCTAATTAAGTTACAACTAAGTTAAGATAACCTAACAACTTTTAAACTACACAAATTCCAGTAAAATTTTATATTAGTTTGTAAAAATAATTCTTAGTAAAATAAAAAAAAAATCTACCATAAATGTTGATCATTCAACTCAATTATCCAAACAGAAGCATTTGGTAGATCTAAAATCTAGTTTTAGACTATTAAATTATTTTATTCTAATCATCAAAGCGGTATGATCAAACATTTGTTTTAACTTAAGCTTGTCTCGCATAATACAAAATATCCGCCTAGCATTTTAGATTTTCGACAATGTTTTCTTTAATAGAAATCAACAGAAACTATATATGTAATGAAAGTAAAATTATTGTAATAATATCAAAATTTTCTGTGTTTAATATTAACCACTGATGCTTTAAACAGACTCGTTTAGTGAGATTGGTTTGCGTTCTTCTTCAAGGGCTGATCAGAAACAACCTTTTAGATGTGAAGAAAGTTTATCTTGAAATGCAAGTATTCTGTGTTGAGTTCAGCAAGATTGAAGAAGCTGCTTCGTTGCTCAGAACACTGTGGCGTATGGAAAAGGAATTTTAGAATATTTTACCAGAAAAATTATTGATAGTGTTTTATTATGTTTGAAGTGACGACCCGTGCTATAGTGACGCTGTGCTTTTCTGACACCTACTTGTACATTAAATTCTAACAAACTGTTAATTAATGTTTATCATCATGAAAATATTTTTAATTAAACATTTTCATTCTGTTAATTTGTTGTATGATCGGAATAATATGTGTGCTGAAATTTTATATTTTTTGTATACCTAACGTACCTTGGTTTTAATTCAAAAAAGAATGGCAGGCAACTATAAATATCTATCAAAAACGGGCATTGTTTAATTTGCAAAATTTTGTTTATAGTAATAAACAGCACGAGTTATATATTTCTGTTTTGAGTTTGACCTAATGGTTATTGTTTATTGACTTCTGTCTTAACTATTGTACTTAATCTATAAAATAACGGGTTAAGTATTTTGCAGGGATATCAACTTTCACGGAGTCACTTTTGCACAATGTTAGCGTTAGGGTTAAAGTCAAATTTAGGGCTTGGGTTTTATTCAAAGTTAGGGTCTTATTTAGGGTTAAGTTAAAAGTTATGATTCGGTTCTGCCTTAGGGTGAGGATAAATACTCGTAAAATGGTGACGTGCCAAAATGAAAATTCTTGCAAATGTGTATTTGCTCAAAAGTGTCTTCGTTAAAAAGTAACTTTTATGTTAAATTGGTCATGCGAAACGGACTTCGACCCACACTGCCAGGTGTGAACACGAACTGCTGATTTTTTAACACACTTCCTCTGTTTCAGAAATTAACACTTTTACTAAAGAAAACATTTTTAATTATTGTATTATTAAAATAATTAAATAAAATGTTTACAGAAACATTTTATGAATCAGAAACTTAATGTGATGAATTGGGTTTTTTAACGTAGGAGGTATGGTTCTCTTATTGGTGTTTACGGATATAACCTGGCGTTAGTTATGAATACGGCGAGAATGATATTAAGCTAGTAAATTAATATTTAGAAGTTTTACAAAAAATAGCTATATTCTATGCTATTTACGTTAAAAAACGATAAAAAAGTTTTACAATAATAATACGTGTTTAAAACTTCAATTTAATTTAATAAATTTGCATTTAAAAGAACGGCTTGAGTATAAAAAATTTCAGCAACCGTGTTTAGCAAAATACTTTATTTTCTTTTTTTTTTTAGTTTTTGAACTTTGTTATACTATACAATTTAACTCAATAGCAAAAAAAAAGACTTTTAATGTTTATTAATTAGGTTTTTTGTTGTTACTTGATATGACTGTTTCAAAAATGTTTAGTTTTCTTAAAAAAATCTTCAAAACTATTGAATTTTATTTTAATAGCATTCAAATGTTTTATTTTATTTTTTGATGGTAAAAAACCGCCAGCCCTGCTTTTCCTTCTACAAAATAAAAAGTTTTTTGAAAGTCAAGCAAGTAAAATACATGATAAGTAAACCTACCTGAAACTTTGAAATTAACATATAAATAATTAAAAATAAAGCATACAACTTTAACTCAGAAAAAAATATGCCTTGGTGACACGGTCTCCCAGAACTGCACTATTCTTAGTCGATGGCTTGAAGCTAATTTATCCGCTGCCAACTCGCAGGTAATTTTGTTTACAGACTGACAGTTGTTCAGAACGCGCAATAGTTAATTCTAACTAATATATTTTGAATGAACAAGTTATATTTTAAGGTACTAAATTGTGGCGATAAGAAATACAACGAAAATACTTTATTAATGAAAAGCTACTGAATAAAAGCATAAGAGAACGAACAAAAACTTAAAAAATAAAGCACAAAAAACTTAAAAACGACCCAAGTCTTTTGTGAAAACTGACAATAATCCACGTAATCGCTCATGTATAGTTTTGAATTGTTTTAAGGACCCTTTTTTGAAATTTTTAACGGGGTAAAATTTTGCACAAGTTGCTTTTGTTACAATTTTCTATTTTAAAACAATATTCAGCTAAAACACATATGTTGTGTTATTTGTGTCCCATATAGTTTAAATTGGCAGTTTTCTGTGAAAAAGATGAATAAAGATTATCTATATAGAGATTTTGAAGTATGTTAAAATTTGTACGAAAATATTTTTTTCACATGTACAACATATAAAAACAATTTTTAGTTAAAAAATCAAAGGTCACATTCTTTAGTAGCCAAAACAATTTACATTTGGGGTTTCTTGAGAAAAAATTGATAAATAACCAACAGCACAACATGCTTAAAATAATTCGTAAAAATCTTACAGCGTTTTACATTTTACTTTCTTAAAGATGTTGTAACCTATAATTCAAATATCCACACGTTCGCTATTAGTGTTACTTTTCTCCTTTTAAAAAAATATTTAAAGTTATATATATTTTTTTGTTCTAATTTCACTTAACAAGATTCATAGTATATACATTATTAAACACAAAATTCAGTTAATTTTCGTTCAGTTTTATTTTGTTTTGTTCATTTCATTTTCTTTCATTTTGTTAAAGTGATTATTTAATTAGTAATTGTCCAAGGCATGAATTCAAACTGTATACTGGTGTATAACTCGATAACTGAAAGGTTTTTTAGTACACTAGGTTCTAGGACTAAATATTTAAGCGCTTTCTTTTAGTTTAATGAAGAGTATTGAGGTTTTTTGAAATCACTTAGACTTTACACAAGGTGTCTTTTGTAACGAATGCATGTTGTAAAAATAATGTTTACTTAAACATTTTTCCCTAATCAACTAAAAAGTTGTACATGGTTTTTTTTTGCCAATTACCCACTCTAAAAAAACCTTTAATTTTTACTAACATCCGGCCGAATTCAAACTCGTATAATTTTTAAAATTAGGGTCTGGCTGATCAAAATCTGAGTTCAAAAAGGCATTATCCAGCCAGATTTGAATAATAGTACTATAATTCTGTAGATCACTAGTGGCCATACTAAAGTTCTTCTTAAGCTATCTCGAATCAAAAAATTTCTATAAACCTAACTTGTAATATGTTTTAATCTTAACTTACTTTTTAGTATTTTGAATTGTGAATGTTAAGCTTTAAAAGCAGTGAAATTACTTACTAAACTGTTTCAAAGCAAAAGACATTCTTTAAGAGTATTTTACTAAATGATTGTAGTACTTTAAAAAGCAATAATATTCCATAACTAAATATATGAAGTTAAGTTATTAAGTAACATACTATTTAAGTATATAACTGGTAATATATTGTTCAGCGTTTAGTAGTATATTAAATCTATAACTATTATCACCTATTGTTAAGTGTAGTGTAGGAATTTAAATACTACTAAAACCATACTTTTTAAGTATTTAAGGAATTGAGTGAAAAACTTTTTTTTCAAGATATAAAGTTTTTTTTTTCTTTTTGTTTCTATGTAAGTTTTTCATTATTTTATAACTGTGTAACAATTTTATTCCGATAACTAAAAACTTAAAAAATAAAAATCATATGTTTGACACAATTGTTACTTTTTTTAAATAGAAAAAAACATAATTTTAGTTTATACTAAAATAATCAGTTAAAAACAAAGTTTATGCTAATATACAATAATAACTAAACCACCTCGATACTTAGTTTTAATTTTCTTTATAACTGTTATAACTATTACACAATCAAATTGTCATATTCTGTCACTACTTCACAGTTGCCACATATTCAGGGTATTTTGAAGTTTTTGAAGTCTCAGGATAACTCATTATAACAATTATTTTAGTTTAAGCAGACTCAAAGCTTTTTTTTATGAAATTTTCAGATATTTTTAAACTGTGAGAACAACTATTTTATTATTAGATCTTAAATGAGACTTTTTGACATTTATTTGACAATATAAATTGTATTTTGACAAAAATACAATTTATATGTCTTTAGCAATTAAGGATCTTTTATTTGCCTTTTATATTTATTATAACTTACAATATGTAACTTAGCTGCTATGCTACTGTATAAGTATCAAAAAACTTTTTTTTAAAAGATTTTAAAGTTTTAGAAGACATAAGTACAGGGTTGCCACTTTACCTATAAACTTAAAAAACCATGAATTTTACAATTTAGGCTAAAATAACCTGGAACAACCTGGAATTTGAGAAAATTTGAAAATATCTGGAAAAACCTGGAATTTTGATCTAAAAACCTGGAAAAACCTGGAATTGTTAATAATTTTAACATTTTCATTTGTAAAATTTGGATTTGACACAAAAAATCTATCTTATAATTAATATTTTTGTCATCATCAAAATTTTTTTATTGAAAAACATATTTAAAGTAATTTTAAAGTATCTTTTCAATATTTTATTTACTATCTCACATAGTTTCTTAAATAGAAATTAACTTAAAACTAAAAATAGACCGAAAAGTGTGTACTTTTAAAAACCTGGAAGATATTTGGAAAACCTGGTAAAAAATTTGAAAAAACGAGTGGCAACCCTGTAATTAAAATTTTTTGTTAAAATTTTACATAATTCTTAAACAGGGTTTCCTATATTAGTATTCATAGTTGCTACATTTTTGAAAATTAAGAGACTAAACCCATTTTTATAACTTGCCTCAAAACAAATAGTTAAGATAGCTGTTGCTTTCTTTTATTTTGATAGTCCTCTTACTGCCCGATTTTAATAACTATTATTTTTCTTAGGAGTGATTACACCTCATTTAAGAAAGCCTGATCTCAAACAAAACTATTTGAATAAAATTATTGTTTTTTTGAAATAAATCTTTAACAATTCTCAACTTCTTCACTTCTTTGTAATAAAATGTAATTTACTTTAGTAGGTTTTATTATTAGAAATTATTATGAACAATCCAGTTGCATCAACTACTCGTCAGATGATGACTAACACGGAGGTACAACAGAGGTTATTATTGTTGTTTTTATAATTGAATTTTTGTTTTTTTATTTATTAAATCATTAAAAATCAACAATATGTTATTCTTTGTGATGAACTGAAATCACAACTTTAAAAATTGCAAGAAGTATAACTCCTAGTTCGAGATAAATTAAAACAAAAATAAATGGTAATGCTTTTTCAAGGTGTGAACAATTGGAAGTAAGGGCTAATAGGGCTGAAGAAAAGCTAAAAATCACTGAGGAGAAACTATTAAAGGCTGATGAGGAAAACAGACAATTGAAAAATCAATTGAAACAAATAAAGTAAATGTTTAAAAATATGTTTTATTGTTTTTACAAATTCAGTAATGTATTTTTAGGTTTCTTTTGAGAATTGATAACATATGAAAGTGATGCTCGTTAACAAATTTTTCAAATATTTTCTAAATTACCCTCTTAAACAAATTAAAAAGGCTAATATTGCTCTTTCTAACAAGACTACTATTTAAAACACCTTTTTTTTCTTTTTCTTTTATGCTCTTCATCTGCAACTCAAGAGTATCTAGTGTAAGTTTTGATATAATACACCTAAGACCTATTTTATTTATCTGCAATTCAAGAATATCTAGTATAAGTTTCAAAACTTTAAAATTCCGTCCCTTTTGTTCCTTTACTAATTATTGCCTCTTAACTTACTAAAATCGCTTCCAGGGGCAAACTTTGGGAAACCCTGCTCTAGCTAGGTGTATAGTTTTGTCTAGTATAGTATAAAGTGATTGAAATTATTTTCAATATGAATTGAAAGTAATTAAGATAAATTAAAACATCTAAAAAAAACTTTTTATATCTGCTTTTTAAGTTCAGACACATTCAATAATATATACTAGTTTTTTTACAATTTTTTCCAAACCAAGTTTTTTTCAAAGACCTCGTCATTGCTTATACAAAAAGTTTAAAAATGTATTTAACATCCATGGAAAATAGTATTTAGATAATTATATAAAGAAAAACTTTTAATACAAAAACAAAAGAAGTCAAATTTTAATCTTAGTGTTGAATATGTAGTAAAGTTTAAAATTTAGTTACGTTTCAAAATAAATATATTTAGTTGTTTAAATACTGTTTTCCATAACTGATACATATCTTTTAGATTTTTTTTTGTATAGGCACTGACAAGGTTTTTGACAGAAACTTAAATTGCATTTAAATTTCAAAAACTATATCTCCTCCAGAAGTTGTGATCTCTTTGTTTGTTTTAGAAAATTCAAAACATAAAATTTTTTATTTTAATAATATAAAGTCACCTGGTTTAGCTTGTTATGTATACTTAGTAAACAACAAAAAAAAAGTTTTACTGTGTGCTATTGAAGTATTCTAATTATTATTTTTTATTCAGTTTTAGTAAAGATTTAGTAAAATATATGTTTTAAGCTGATACAGAACTACTAAATAATTGCGATATTAAAAAGGCTTTTAAAACTTTTAATTTTTTTAAATCGATAAATTGTTTTTTGCCCTGTGCTGGATTAAATTTATAATTTTTAGAATGAACATAAATTAAAAACTTCTATAAAAGGTTTATGATAAGTATTTTAGAGAATAAATATACCATTTTAAAACATTCACAGGGTTTGAAATGTTTTTGAATATTTTATTTAGCTAGTTGCTCGTACTTAACTCATTTTGTCATTATAAAAGGTTTTTCATTGTATTATAGATACAATAAACATTATTAAGTGTTAAGAAACTTTTTCTAAACAAACCTTGTTTATTATTGTAAACTACACACACGATAAATCTAGTTTCATTACTTTTAAATGATAAAACTTTATTGAATATTAAAAGCGAGCATGACAGTAGTTTAAATTAGCGGATGTTTAGCTCTTACAAATTTTTGCACATTAGAAAATTAAATAAAATACTACCACAATGTAAAATACATAACACATTGATAAAAACTTTAGTTTTAAGTTTTTTATTAAAGTTGTAACTAAATAAGGATAACCAAGCTTTTTTTTAGAAGTAATTTTAAAGATAAAAAAAACATTTTCTATAAAAGTCAAGACCCTCTGTCTGATAAATTAAAATTAATAATTTTTCCTGATATTTTTGAAGTAATAGTGTGCAGTCTGTAATTTTTTTTAGCATGCTTCTAAGTACTTGTTACAAAGTTTGTATTATATCTTAAAAATTGTTATTTGTCTGACAGAAGCATTGCATGTAGTTTGGATACCACGGAGAAAAAGGAAGTTGTTCAAAATAAAACTGGTTAGCCTGAATTTTTCGAATTTAATTTTTAGATAGAAGCTCTGTTTACTTACATAACAAAACACTTATTTAGATAAACTTATATTTTTAGAAACTTTATATGTTTCTATGTATTTTGTTTACAATCTATACTTATTTATTACATTTGAATCTTCATGTTATAACTTAAACAAATTATTTTTAGTTTTTCTATATAAGTACATATTTTTTTTTAAATAATGATGTTAGCTTATTTAAAAAAAGTTTCGTTTTTTTAAATTTATTAAACTAGAATGACAATTTTTTTAGTTTATTAAAATAATTTTCAAGGAAAAAAACCAAGCTGCTATTTTGCTCATAGTACTGTATTTTTATAACAGTTAAAAAGTAGCTAGATAATTTAAGTTACTGTTAAGAAGATCATTTAAACTTGCTAAAAAACAAAATAACATTTATTATCTTTAACATTATCTTACAAAAAAAAAACCTTATTTAATTTTTAGCAACTGTAGGTTGGAAAAGAAGTATTTATTATTTCAAAGTTTTATACTATATAAGTTAAACTAAAGTTATGCGTTTAACCAAAAGAATCTACTCTCAGTCACATAGTAGGATAATAACTCTGCAATTTAATCATGTAAAGTTTAGGAATGAAATATCAACTAAACTTGAAATCGACTTACTTAAGTTAGCATAAAACAAAAAAATTCTTTGTTTAGTGTTGCTAAGTTTTAAACTATGTAGTTTTAAAGATCTTAATCTCTAAAATAAAACTATCAGACAAGCTAGCCAGTGTCCTTATCAAGAAAGCATGTGGATATCCGTTAAACGTGGATGAAACTGAGATTGTTGTTAAGGTTTTGAGAGAGATAACAGAGAGCATTCCTGTCAAATCCTATGAAGCAAACAAGTTGTTGAATGACACCGATTTCAATCCTGAAAAGTTAGTACTGTATAAATATTAATATTATTTATTTTCAGCCTTATATTGTAACGTTTAAATGTATACAGCAGTCTTCAAACTTTGAACTAAGTTGTTTTCTTTGTTTTATTTTTAGTTTGATATCAAAAGCTTTATTTTTTAGGGAAAAATTATAACTTAGCTTTTATCTAACAACCAATACAATTATTGTACTTCTTAACAATTTTTTTTCCTTATTATAAAGTAAATATCTAAAAGATCTCAGTAAAAACTTTAAAAGAAACCCTGTTTAAAAACATCAGTAAAAGTTATAACTTGGAAAGAAATGTTCTTTTATAGATTGGAATCATTTTTGAGTTACAACCCATTGTTAGCTATTGAAGTACTTTTGTTAATGATAAAAGCTGGTTTGGCGAAAGAGTATCTTGAAAAACTAATTGATATGCCAATTTCATTTCACGTTTTGCAAGTAAGTAATTTTTTATTTTATCACCAAACACTTATCTAAGTTTACTGTTTGTTTCATGAAGTTAAAAAAAATATAATTCTTTTTATCTGATAATTTACTTCTAACTGAAAATTTTTTAAATAATGTAACGATTTTAAACAATTAAGATTATGATATTATGATTCCAATTATAACTGAACATGTACAGTTGTTAACTTTCGATAGAGTTATTGACATATATTTTTCAAAAATTTTATTGAATTAAATAGTATTATAACATAACAAGTATATATATAGGTTTTCAATTTGAATTATTAAAGCTTATTTAGTATATATTTTTAAAATTAAAGTAAAGAAGCTTAACTGATTTTGCATAAAGTTTGAGCCCAACTAACTTAACGATTGTAAGCAACTTAAAGTAAATAAATATTACTTCTAAGTTCTTTTTTCATCACTCGAGTATGATAGGTTTTGCAATGAAACTTTGATCAATAACTAAAGTCTTATAGTTTAGTGTTATATTTTAATTTAATTTGTGTTTTTTACTGATCAAGATTTGAAGCTAAAAACTTTTCCTTAACTTATATTTAAAAAATCCAAGTTTAAAATAAATAAACGTAAACTTCATGCATTCACCAAAATTAATTACTTAAAATCAACTAAGTAATATATGTTAAGTATTTGTTTTAAGTATGTAAGATAGTAAATACTAATAATTATCATAATAACTAGTTTAACTCATTGTTAAATGCAGGTTGTCTGCAGACTGAGCTTACTTGTCAAAATACCGTACAATTTTTTAGAACTTTTTGTTGTTAAATGCATAAAGACGTGTCTTGAAAGTGAAAAAGGCAAAAATGAGACTGTGAGTTGTTTTCATTTTGTATTTTTGCAAATAATTGTTTTTAAAATAGGGTGTTTTAACTTTAAAACAAAAAACTTAGCGAAATTTTACAACATACACAACTTTTATTGGTATACTTGATGAATTCTAAAACTAACTCCACTTATGTTAAAATAAATGGAATAAACTACAAATGTAGTTAACTTAATGTTTATAAACATTTCAAACAATTTTATACCTTAATAAAACTATAAAGTTTGTTATACATGACACAAAATTTAATTCCAGGACACTAAAATCCTTTTTTCATTATTTTTATGCATAAGTTAATACTTTTCCAATAAAGTTTTAATTATGAAGACATTAGAAAAATGTTTAATAATATCTTTTTTTTAATGTTGCTGTTTTATTTCGAACTTACTAAATAATGATTGATGTAAAAACTTTACTTATATTTTTTCGTTGATAAAAGCTTATCATTATTTTAGAATAAAAGTGAATTTATAATTTATTTATAGTTTTATTTTAATTAAGTTACAACTAAGTTAAGATAACCTAACAACTTTTAAATTTCACAAATTCCAGTAAAATTTTATATTAGTTTGTAAACATAATGCTTAGTAAAATAAAAAAAAAATCTACCATAAATGTTGATCATTCAACTTCAATCATCCAAACAGAAGCATTTGGTAGATCTAAAATCTAGTTTTAGTCTATTAAATTATTTTATTCTAATCATCAAAGCGGTATGCTCAAACATTTGTTTTAACTTAAGCTTGTCTCGCATAATACAAAATATCAGCCTAGCATTTTAGATTTTCGACAATGTTTTCTTTAATAGAAATCAACAGAAACTATATATGTAATGAAAGTAAAATTATTGTAATAATATTTAAATTTTCTGTGTTAAATATTAACCACTGATGCTTTAAACAGACTCGTTTAGTGAGATTGGTTTGCGTTCTTCTTCAAGCGCTGATCAGAAACAACCTTTTAGATGTGAAGAACGTTTTTCTTGAAATGCAAGCATTCTGTGTTGAGTTCAGTAAGATTGAAGAAGCTGCTTTGTTGCTCAGAACACTGTGGCGTATGGAAAAGGAATTTTAGAATATTTTACTAGAAACATTTTTGACAGTGTTTTATTATGTTTTAAAAATTAATAAAAATGAACACACGAGCGTACCTGAACAATAAACTAAATTAAAATATATTGTAGCAATAGGATAAAAAGTTGATAACTTCTTCTTTAAAATTGAAGCCATGTCAATTTTTTTCCAACTTATTGCTACCTACTAGTGATTTTTTGAAGTATAATTCGTAATTTACTTTAAAAGGCTCTCAAACTCTGTCTTACAATTTACTTCTTACTTAAGTATATTAAAAAAAACTTTGGTAGATATAATTTCCTTTGAATTCACACTTTAAGTGCCTAAAAAGCGTAATCAATAAGATGCTGACTACATAAAGTTATATTTATAACACTTTACTAAACATAATCTTAATTAGTATTTAATTTAATTACTTTAACATATCGATCGTGCTAAACTGTCACCCCGTGCTACAATGTGGTCGTTCTAAAGAATCCCTTAGTGCTAAAGATTCTCTTCGTCTAAAGTGACGACCCGTGCTATAGTGACGCTGTGCTTTTCTGACACCTACTTAAACTTCCAATTCTAACAATCTGTTAATAAATGTTTATCATCATAAAAATATTTTTTAAAGTAAACATTTTCATTCTGTTAATTTGTTCTATGATCAGAAAAGTATGTGTGTTGAAATTTTATTATATTTTTATATACTTAACATACCTTGATTTTAATTCAAAACAGAATGGCAGGCAACTATAAATATTTGTCACAAACGGGCATTGTTTTATTTGCTCAATTTCATTTATAGTAATAAACAGCACGAGTTATATATTTCTGCTTTGTAGTTTGACCTAATGGTCATTGTTTATTAACTTCTGTCTTAACTATTGTACTAAATCTATGATATCACGGGTTAAGTATTTTGCACGGATGTCAACTTTCACGGAGTTTTTTTGCACGATGTAAGCGTTAGGGTTAAAGTCAAATTGAAGGCTCGGGTTATAGTCAGAGTTATTGTTTTATATAGGCACAGGTTTAAGTTAAGTTTAGAGTTATGGCTCGGTCTTGGGTAAGGCTGTGGATGAATACTCATAGAATTGTGACGTGCCAAAATTAAAATTCTTTCAAATGTGTATATTGGCTCAAAAATAATTACGTTAAAAAGGAACTTTTATGTAAAATTAATCATGCGAAACGGACTTCGACCCACACTGACAGGTACAAACACGAACTGCTGATTTTCTATCACAATTCCTCTGTTTTAGAAATTAACATTTTTAGTCAAGAAAACATTTCAAAGTATTGTATTATAAAAAAGTTTGAAAAAAAAGTTTACAGAAACCACTTATGAATCAGAACTTAATGTGATGAATTTGGTTTTTTAAAATAGGAAGTATCGTGCTCTTAAAAGCGTTTATAGATAGAACTTGGCGTTAGTTATTAATACGGTGAGAATGATATTTAACCAGTAAATTAACATTTAAATTTTTTACAAAAAATAGCTATATTCTATGTTATTTACGTTAAAATACAATAAAAAAGTTGTACAATAGTATTACGTGTTTAAAACTTCAATTTAATTTAATAGATTTGCATTTAAAAGAACGGCTTGAGTATAAAAGATTTCGGCAACCATTTTTAACAAAATACTTTATTTTCATTTTTTTTTTTCAGTTTTTTGATACTTTGTTGTACTATAAAGTTTAATTCAATACCAAAAAAAAAAAAAAAAAATAGTGTTTATTAAATTGTTTTTTTCTTGTTACTTGATATGACTGTTTCAAAAATGTTTAGATTTCTTTAGAAAAATCTTTAATAATATTAAATTTTGTTTTAATAGCATTTAAATGTTTTATTTTTTTTTGATGGTAGATAAACGTCAGCATTGCTTTTCTTTCTACAAAAAAATAAAGGTTTTTTGAAAGTCAAGCAAGTATATTACATGATGTGTAAACTACCTGACGCTTTAAAAAATAACAAAAAACTTACTAAAAATATAGTAAACAACTTAATATGAGAAAAAATATTCCTTGGTGATATGTGTCACGGTCGCCTAGAACTGCACTATTCTTAGTCGGCGTCGGTGGCTTGAAGTTAATTTATCCGCTGCCAACTGGCGGGTAATTTTGTTACCAAACTTGTTGTTCATAACGCGTAATATTTATCTCTAACTAATATATTTTTAATGAACAAGTTATATTTTAAGGTACTAAATTGTGGCGATAATGAATACAACAAAACTACTTTATTAATTAAAAGCTACTGAATAAAAGAATAAATGAACAAACAAAAACTTATAAAAATAAAACAAACAAAACTTAAAAACGACCAAAGTCTTTTGTGAAAACCGACAATAATCCACATAATCTCTCATGTATAGTTTTTAGATGTTTTAACAACCATTTTTGATACTTGAAATTAGTTAAAATCAATAGGTTTTGTTTTTGTTTCCCATACAGTTTATATTGGCGGTTTCCTGAGAAAAAGATGAATAAAGATTATTTATTCGGAGGTTTCAAAATAAGTTAAAATTTGTAACAAAATATTTTTTTTTTAAATTATGACATATAAAGCAATTTTTAGTTTAAAAATCAATGGTTGCATGTTTTAGTGACCCAAACAATTTAAACTTGGTTTTTTTGAGAAAAAAATCAAAAATAACCAGTTATAGAGGCTTTCCAAATCAGCTAGATTTTGCACAAGGTTGCCTTTTAAAGCGATTGCATGCTAAAAAAATATTTTTACTTTTCCTAACAAACTAAAACAAAGTGCATGGGTTTTTTGTGACTGTAAATGAAACTTTTAGCTAAAATTTCAAAAGTTTTTTTTTTGTGTCAATACATTTGAGCTTTTTGAAAAAAAAATATATAGTATCTAAAAAGGAGAGTTTTCGAGTCAGCTATGATTTTGAACAGGGTATTTAAATGACGAATGCCAACTGTAAATACTTTTTAGTTTTATCTAATATTCGGCCGAATTCGATAATGTACAATTTTTTTAGATTGTGTCTGGCCTGATTCGAATTCGAGTCCAAAAAGGCAGAACCTATATCAAACCGGATTTGAACCCTGTAGATCACTAGTGTTCATACTAAAGGGGTGCACGACTATTCAAATTTGGACAATTCAAATTCCGACAATTTAAATTCTAAATAAAAGATTAAAACGACTAAAAATAAAAAAGTAATGCGTATTCGACTTAAATAAAAAATGCATATGTTAATCATATTAATATCTACAGGCCATTTTTTTTCTTTTTGCAAAACATTTAATATTTTTTGAGATATGTGATACAAAGTAAAAAACATAGTTATTTTTAGTAATTTTAAAAAATCTTGAAAAGTATTTTAGATTTTGAAATAGAAAAAAAATGGCTTTAGATATTATTAAGATCTACATATGTATTTTTTATTTTTTTCAAATTTATATTACTTATTGAGATATAGTGCTTTTAGTATTTTTTTAAGAATTTGAATTGTCGGAATTTGAGTTGTCCGAATTTGAATAGTCATGTAACCCATACTAAAGTTCTACTTAAGCTTTTGTCGAATCAAAAAACTTCTATAAATCTAACTTTGAATGTGTTTAAATCTTATTTTACTTGTAAATTATTTTCAATTTTGAATGTTAAGTTTTAAAAGCAGTGAAATTACTGGGTGGATTCAATACTCGTTTTTTTTTTATTGAGTCAATAAGAACTAAGCTGCTTTTATCTTTTCAAAAGAACAAATTTTTGTTTTGATATTCATTTGATACAAATACTTTAAACAAGATTAAGGGCAATTATGCAGAAGTGACAGTTTTTCACAAAGGGTCATTTTTGTACGAAATAGAAAAAAATGAAAAAAATTATTTATAATAAGTTAATAAAAAAAAACTACTAAACGAGGTTAAGGGTTAGGGTAACAGTAACGGTAAAAATAAAAAATTACTAATAAGAATTATTATAAAAATAAAACTAAAAGGTAAAAAACGAAAAAAAAGCTACCAATCGAGGGTTAGGAGGGGTAACAGTTATATTAAAAATTAATAAAAGTCGAACAAAAATTATTAATAAAAATAAAAGTTTGCTGTCCGGATTTGAGTAGTCGTGTACCCTATAAAAGTATATATCTGGACAGAGATGTTAAAATGCTAAAAGTTACTATGGTAATTCAGCAATGAAGTGTTTTATTTTTGGTTTGTTTTAAGTTAGTAATTTCACGCTTGAGTAAACA
>NW_028140393.1:0-28000 GCF_965202585.1 Thalia democratica | reverse complement strand
AATAATTAAATTAAACAAAACCTAGTAAAAAACAAAACTAAACTAAAAAAAACTTGACAAAATATCAATAGTACTGCTATTTTTAAAAGTGTTTATATGTTTTAAGTGGTTTAAATTTAACTGACTATTTAAACATGTATTTAATTTTTTAAATATTGAATTAAATATAACACTTTACTTTGTTTTAGACGATGTTTGTGTTTAAACTAAACCCATTAGGAGACCCACTTTACAATGAATTTGCGAGACTGTTTGATGGACAAATACTTGATTGGTGGATTGATTTTTCAATATTTCCAGGAGGTCATGGAAATTGTATGCAAACAATAGTTTCTAAATACAAGCACCCTCGTACGCCATCTTTAAGTTTGAGTGATTGTTTAAGGGAAATAACAGCTCTGAACAACATTAAGCGAACAAATTCTCAACTTGGACAGTATATTCCAAGTAGGGGTTACTTTGGTTTTTTTGTTGGAGAAAATAAATTCAGAGAAGACATTTTGCACAAAGTAATAAAAACTCCATACAGATACAACAATTACTCAGCTGCTCATTGTTATAAACATTTTGAATGCCCTGCTAAAGAAGAAATGAGTTTAAGTTTGAAAACAAGTAGAGTTGATCAGTTTTGTAAAGTTATCCGATTTTTTAACTTTTTATTATTCGATGAAATTACTTTAACAGAAGTTTTTGGTGTTGAAAATGATCTTATTTACTTTAACAACTCTAATTTACTTAACTATCTACGTATTTCAAGCTCTTACAACTATGAGCGTTTTCAACACATTGATGAAAGGTATCTGAAAACTTCTGGATTTATCAATAAGTTTTATGCAATATGCAACAATAACGCACTAAAGTGCTCTTGGTATTTTATTTGTGAATACAATAAAGACGAAATCATTGAAATTGAAAAAGTGTGCGATTTTAACTTTGATTGTCAAGATCAGTCTGACGAAAGGTATTGTTCAAGTAAGACACATTTTAACTGCATCACAGGGTTTCCAGTTTCAGTTAGCAGAACAAAAGTTAATGATAACCAAATAGACTGTTCTGATAGGTCAGATGAATGTAAGGATAATCCAATAAGTTCAGCAGAAGAAATAATTAAAAACCCAACTTTACGAAAATATATATGGTTTTCTACTGTAACAATATTTTTTCTGAATATTTTTGCTTTAATAAAGTGCTATGCAGAAATAAAAAACCTGGACAAAACGCGTTTGGTTAGTTTTTACAATCTTGTATTTGTAATCAATTTATCAATTTCCGATATAATTTTCGGCTTTGTTTTGGCTACATTAGCGTTGTTTTCAACTAAATTTTCAGGTAAATATTGTTTAAATGATCTAGAATGGCGTTCAAGTTTACCTTGTAATGTTATAGGAATTTTCACTATAGTTTCATCTCAAACATCCTTAAATTTATTGGCATTGATGACTGGGTTTCGACTGTTTACAGTTTATAAACCATTTAACAGTTTAGACAACTATAAAAACAAAGTTATTTTTTTGCTAAGTGTTTGCTGGTTTATACCAATACTGTTATCAATTACACCAATAGTTTTACAAAAACAATTCATGCAAAGTATGCTTATTTCAAGCAACATGTTTCTAAAAAATAAAAGTGTCGATTCAATAGTGAATTTTGCTGATTCGAGTCAAAATAATCAAATGAAAGATAATCCAAGTTTTAGTATTCCACTGTTAAAAAGTAAAAAAAATAATGAACATTTAAAAAATTGGTTTATGAATGAAGATGAAATGAAAAAACAGTACCCAAACACAAGTATCATTGTAAAAAATACTTTCGGTTTTTACAGTTCATCATCAGTTTGCTTGCCTGACTTTTATTCAAAGTCTTTGTTAGCTTCAAGATTTTCTTTTGTTTTAATGAGTTTTAACTTGCTTTTAATAATTTTAATATCAGTTGGATATTTGTTAATATTTTTAGAAATAAGATCATCAAAAGTAAATAACCGTTCTAGGAACAAATCAAAAAATGAAAGAAAATTTATGATAAGAGTGTTTTTGATTGTGGTTACAGATATAGTCTGTTGGTTGCCAATAATTGCATTTACTTACGTCAGTTATTCTGGATGGATGATTCCTGACATTGTTCACCCCCTATCTTCTATTGTGCTTCTGCCAATCAATAGTGTTATAAACCCATTTTTATACTCAAGAGTTGAGTTAATTATGTATGAAATAATAAAAAAGCTTGTGCAGAAGTGCTATGAAAGCGTAATTGTCAGAAAAGTAAGAGCGTCACTTTTGCGCGGAGCATCACTATTCTACGAAGCGACACTTTTGGAAGAACCAACAATTTTGCACGAAACGTCACTAGTTTAATCAAAAAGTTCGAGTATAAAAACTTGTTAACAAACTGTTTATTAATTTATTGCAAAGCAAAATTTTTTGAAAAAAAAACTACTAACTAGAACAGTTAAAGCTAATGCGATAATGACGCTTCGTAGAAAAGTGAAGCTGGTGCAAAAGTGACTCCGTGCTTTTGTGACCTGTTCCGTTACAAATGACTAATGATGTACAAGTGAAATATATCATATAAGTTAGTTTTAAAACTTTACTGATTTAAAAAGTAAAATTGCATAACAACTAAATCAAAATAAAAGTTCTATATAAGACTACTTAGCCTTTTCTTGACACCACAAAGTGTTAAAATTAAAAACCAAAAACCTTGCAATAGTAATAACTGTTAGTTTTATAAGCTAGTGGTTCTGTATTGAAAGTTCCTAATATTGTACACCCCTTGTTTTCTATTGTTCTTTTGCCAGTTACTAGTTTTGTTAACCCATGTTTACAATCAAGAGTAGGTACAGTTATGTATGAACTTATAAAAAAAATATGTACAGAAGTTAATAAAATTTGCAGAAATGCAGAAGCTTCATTTTTACACAGAGCGTCACTTTTAAACATAAACACTTCTACACGAACCGACACTTCTACACTTTAGCCTAATCAAAAAAGTACAGTTTCAAAACCAGTTAACAAAGTTTTCATTCATATATTGAAAAAGAAAAAAGTTTAAAGAAAAAGGTCTTATTTAAAACAGTTAAAGCTAGTGCAAAATCCTGTTTGTTTGATCATTGGAAATTACTTCTATTTGTTCGGTTATTGGAAAAATTTTAATTGTGTAATGATTTGCACAAATTGTGCCTGTTTGTTCGGTTAATGGAACCACTGTACCTGGTTATTGAAAACTGTTAGAACATTTTACTTTTGTCGGTATTAAAATGCATTGAAGTATTATATGTCATTAGAACTGTTTTGTGAAAAGAATGATTTCAAACTGAGTATATTATTATTTTTAACAAATACTGTTTTACAAAAATGGATTTTAATCTTTATTTTTGAAAGTATACTTTTTGTTATCGATATACTTGTTAACTAAACTTACTTTAACGTTTAACCTTTAAAACAATGTTTATTAAGTTCTAATTTTAAACTTATCATTAAATATTTCAATCTAATTTAATATTGATAGTCTATTATAAGTATTTTACCATAAAATAATGTACTTAATTGTTTGTTATATATTTGTAAAATATTGTCTGTCTGTTTAAACTTATAAACTATAGATGTTGAAAAAATTCTGTAAAATTTTTGCTCTAATACTTTTTTATGTATTAATTAAAACAAAAGTGTTTAAAGTGTTTAAAGGTGATGAAACTAGTACAAATATTAAAAACAACATTTTGATTTGTCTTTAGTATATACATTTTTAAAATGATTTATTTTTGGACATGTTTAAAGGTCTACAACGTTACTCTAAGAAATTTATAAAATGCTTAGATTTTGAAGTATGTAAATAAATCCATTTGCATGTAATTAATGTTGCTGATTTTTAATTAAAAAAAAAATAAACTGACATTTTTAATAAAAAAATATTTTCTGTTGTTATTCCAATCACACAACTCTTGGAAGAGTTGTATTTCTTTAATAATTAAAAGAAAAAGTATAAAATGCATATAATACTAAATTATTTTTTAAACTTTGGGTTAAACACTATTGTATAAATACATTTTTGATTTATTGACATTTATTTACTTTTTATCTTTTAACTCTTATACTTTCAATGCACTGAAAAATATTATTGTTAAATATTATTTGGATAACCTTTATTTTATGTAATTTTTGTGAAAAGAAAATCTTTCAACTAAAGACGTATATTAAAACGAAAATTTGTAAAACATCTTGAGTTGTTAAAAAAAAGATTAAAGTTAAAATACTAAAACTTGTATTAAAATATTAAACACAATTCGTTATTTAAAGTTCGATATTTTTTAAATGTTAATAAAATTGAAAATTTTAAAATCACACTTCTCTTCTATTTTTATCAATGAAAGAAAGGTTAAACTTTGTGTTTTTTGCTTTCAGAAAAAAACTTGTGACTTCAATGGGTTTTTAATTTTTTATTTTTCAAAAACCAAAAAATAACATTTTCTGAAATATCGTTTTAAAAACTTTAGAAGTAAACTAAGTTAAATTCGAATACTTTTTAAAAAAACTTTAAGTAATAATGCAAAATAATTCTTCTTTTTCTTAAAAAGAGCTTTATTTATTAATAATATTACATTAAATTTACAATTCATATTTTAACTCCTAACATGGTAGTATCAACTTACTTAAGCCTTGTGCTAAACAAATTTTGTAATTAATTATTTTATTTTAGATAATTATTAATAAAAATTAGTAATTTAAAAAATATGTAATCATGAAAAACTTTTATAAATGTTTTTATTGACAATGATCAAGTGACACCAACCAATGTTTAGTTTGAGCAAAAATGCTTAAATATAAAATGTGTTTTTTCATCTTTTAACTTTTGAAACAATTCTATTTTGTTACTAAAAGCAACTTCATATCTTATTGGATGAATAAAATAGTTAAACAACAAGTATACTTAAACAAAATTATAATTAAACTGATTAGTAAGTAATACTAATGTAACTTTTATTAAATAATTAGTTATAAAACTACAAAGAATATAAAATCAAAGTTTGAAAGCTACTGGCGGGGTGGTTAACTTTGTAGTTTTTCTAAATTAAACAAATAGTGATAATACGAACTTCATTAAATGTAGCTGTTTTCAATACAATGCAACTAATGTAATAATGATTTTAGAACAGATTTTGATTAAACTTTTACAAAATAATTTTTAGCACTAACTAAATCTTTGTTTCATAAAATGAGTATAGTTCCACAATGTAATAGGAGTATAAAAGCAAATCATGTTATAAGAATTAGCAAACATAACTTATTTAGTCGTAATTGTAGACAGAAAAAGAGTTAGAACATAAATACTGTAATAAAGATTAAACTAGAAAATTTTATCTAAATTAAAACTATAGCTTTAGTTTATTTGGTTAGTTTACTGGTTTCATCATAATGAATAGCAATTTATTTTGTAACTGCTAGTGATGTACCGGACTCACTATCCGGGTCCGGGTCCGGCCGGATATTGCCATTTTTGTCTGATATCCGGATCCGGCCGGACTCTAATTTGAAAAAAAAGTCCGGATCCGGTTCCGGCCGGATTCTAATTTGAAAAAAAAGTCCGGGTCCGGTTCTGGCCGGATTCTAATTTGAAAAAAAGTCCGGATCCGGGTCCGGCCGGATCTCTGTTAGGATCCGGCCGGACCCGGATCTAGTTAGTAAAAAGAGCATATTGAAATTTTTTTATAAAAACAAACCCTGTGTAATTAATAAGAGTCATTTTCGTCACTTAAAATTTAACACCTACCCCGATTGGCTCATTTTGTACACGTGACTAATTTACACTTGTTTACATTTAAACTATGAAATAAACATTTTAGAAATGCAACTCTTTACAAATGTTGTAAAATTGAAAACTTTGGAATGAATACTTGCATTATTTGTTGTTTAAAGTTGAGCTCAGAGAATATTTAGAGTTAATACGGTTGAATGTACGAGCCAATGAGAATCATATGACGAAATGTTTCAAACTAAATACTGATGCAACAAAACATCAAAACATGACAGGCAGTTTATATGTAAGCAGTTAGTTAGTTTGGTGAGCAGCTTGAAGCAACAAAATATCTTGAACTTTTTGTGAATGCTTATTGTAAGTAGTGTTTTGTTTTAAAAGTGAATATTTCAACTGGTGTTTAATTGTTCAAATGTTTTAGCCAGGTTTATAGTTTAATAGTTTTTTAAAAGATTTAAAGTTTCTTGTTTACTAAAAGTTTTATTTAATTTTTACTATATTGTTTTAAGTCTTTTGAAATAGATTTAAATAGTTTCCAGTTTTTAAAGTGTTACCAAAGTAATTAATAATTTTGTATATGCTAGTATTTCTTGTTGTGTTTTATGTAAAAGATTCATCAATCAAAACTGTCGTGTCTGATTATAGAAAGTAGTCTCAGTTTGAATTTAGTATTTGTTAGATATTATTTATATACGGTAGGATTTAATTATGATGGGTACTACTAAAAAGTTAAGTGTACCACAATTAGTCCACAACTTTACTACCAAATTGTCAACCTTTGCTAGCTGTTATCTGATTATTAGATTAAAGTAATTTTAAAAACCTCATTCTGACTCAGGCTTGTTTATACTTACTCTAGCTAGTTTTATTGACTTAAACAGTAGCAACCCTTTTAGTTCGAAAATTTTTGGGAATTTTACAAATCTTGGACTGCCTCAAGCTAGTTTAGTTTTTAACAAAAACTCAGGCTAGTTTTCTTTTAGATTTTGAATGAGTTTGAGCTGATCCAGTTTTCAATATTTTGTAATTTTCTAGTGTATTTTGTTCATGAACTTGATTTCAGATTTTTAATTGTAAATAACACCTAAATTTGTAAACCTTGCGGCTAGCTGTTCTACTTATTTTTAGATTAAAGTTAATTTTTTTTAGTGTTTAAAAACCTCATTGTGACTTAGGCTAGTCTATACTAATGATGTACCGTACTCACTATCCGGGTCCGGGTCCGGCCGGATATTGCCATTTTTGTCTGATATCCGGATCCGGCCGGACTCTAATTTGAAAAAAAAGTCCGGATCCGGTTCCGGCCGGATTCTAATTTGAAAAAAAAGTCCGGATCCGGTTCCGGCCGGATTCTGATTTGAAAAAAAAGTCCGGATCCGGGTCCGGCCGGACCCGAAATTGTGGGTCCGGTACATCATTAGTTAAAACATATATGTTGGAAAACACGTACTTAATTCAAGCATTTCAATTCAAATTTGTAACAAGTGAAAGACTTTTATAACGCAGCGCGAGATTAACCTTAACTTTTCTTAAACATTTTTTTAAAATTTAAATACCAAACAAAGCACTTAAAAAATAATATATAGTTGAAACACTTCTAAATTTAAAAATATTTTTGAGTTGAATTGAAACAATTCATGTTTTTTATCGTGTTTTTACTCGTACTTGAGTCGTCAGATACAGTAACTTTCCGCTTGATTGCACACATTGAAGCTTGATCACAGCAATCAACACTAAGTGCGTATTTAAGCGGGAAAAATACTGTAAGTGCAAGAATTAACATTTAGCTAATTTTTTATAAAAACGTGATAAAACACGTTTTCGTTTTTAACAATATAAAGAACAAGTTTAAAAAGTTTAAAGATAATTTAAATAAAATACAACTGTTAACGTGGCCTAATTTAGAAATAACTGACTATTTATATCTTAGTTTTATATACTTTAATATGTGCGGTACTACATCGTAATAAAAAACAGACATGAAGTTAAAGAATGTTTTTATACTTCATATTGTTTTGTTTCATTATCATACTTATTAAACATCATAAACTTTGTTGATAATGAAAGAAAAAACTTCAATGGCTTTCAACTTATAATTTTATTTTTAATCGTTTCAAAAAAAGCTATAAAACATACAATATAAACACAATATTGTATTATCGCTTTCAAAATTTTATGTTAAAACAAAGTTAATTATATTTATTGATTTAATTTTACTCAGTTTTACGTCTAATTGTCGCTTTAATGTACTTGCAAAAATAGTCTCTACGTCTAGTTTTAAAAAAAAAATTATAACTTATGTTATAACAATACCTTAGAAATTAATTGTTAACGTTGACAACTATTGTATTTTAAATTCAACAACAAAAAACTTTAAGTGTTCAAAAACATTTTTTTTACTTATCAGTTGATAGTTCAATAATAAAGCTAACTTTATGCTTTATCGATTTGATGTTTCATTTATAAAGTAGCAAATATTACCAAACAGTTTTTATACTATTTTTATTAACATATGCCGAATTACACTACTGCCTAATTATTATAGAAACAAGTTTTAATACTATGCTTTAAACTATGTCATTAATTTATTTTTATAGTTGCAATTTGCAGTTTATAGAATTTTTTTAAGTTTGAGGTATTGTTCCCATTATTGCAAATTGTATTTAAATTAGCTTCTACGTAGTTGAAACATTTGCAGTATTACTGTTCTGTTTAGTAGTAGTTTTGTTTTATGCAACAAATTTACATAAACATTTTACTTCTAATTGACATAGTCACACACACATAGATGAACTATTTACGTATGTATGATGTTTTTAAGTTTATATACATTATGACAGTTGTATTAATTATGTTTTGTTATTCTGATGAAAAATTTTTTTATAAACACATTTAACTTTTAAAAATAATTGGTTTTTCGTAAGCAAAAACACAATAATTCAAAGATATAAGAATGTTACAACATGTAAATATTTTGTTTAAATTCTTTGAAATAAAAATTGGTAATATTTAATAAAGCTTCATGTTCTTACGTTAGCATTTGTTTTTAAGATTGGAAAATTTAATAATTTATTTTAAACAGCAACTTTTAGTATTGCTCGTTAACAATAACATTGCTTTATTTTTCATCAGAAGGTAGGAGTGTGCAATATGCAAACACAACAATGCCTTCTAGTTAATTTATTTGGAAGTTTGTTTTTTATATAACTAAACGAAATTGTAAAGTTGGTTGATATTTATCATTAAAATTAAAAACAAGAAAAAAAACATTGTGTACTACAACTTCAATTTAAGACAATTAGAACTATAAAAGTAAAATCAAATTACTAGCTCCACCTTTGTATATTTAAGCTAATTATGCAATATAAAGCTACTATTTTTATTTTGAAGTTAAACATATAAGAGTAAACGAAAACAAAAGAAATACATTTAAAAAAAATATTTTAAAATGCTTTACTTAATTAAATTTAATTAAGTACAAACCTTACATACATTTTAACTAATTAAATATTCGTATTACACCTTATTTTCTCCACCAATAGAAAATGTAGTAGTATCCTACCAAGTTTTTTAAAAATAAAACGGTTCTACTTTTATTCATATTATTTCCGAGTAATAGGATTTTCTACGTTTATATTTATACTTACAAGCAAACAGATGTCTTTACTAAAAACAAACACGAAGCAAAACAAATCTGTGTAAAAATAACAACGAATCACGGGTTAAGTTATATATACGTCAATAGTTTTGGATACACAAAAAAAGTATATAATAATCTTTATCTAAACAATTTTGAATACATAAAAAAAAAAACATACAGAATTAAATGCTTCAAGCTTATAAATAAGTTTTAACACGTCAACATTTTTGGCTTGGTATGAACAGTATGATAAGACAAATTTTGTTTCACAATTTCGCATACAAAGACACAAAATTTATTGACGTGTTGAAATGTGTTTCATCTTAAGTTTAGACATTAGTAGTGATAGTGTATTGATATAAATTGCTTTGTGTTAATTTATATAATCAACATAACTAAAAGCTAAATAAGATAATTATTACAAGCCTTTATTTTTATCAAAGAAAATTTTTTCAAAATGCTTATGGATCTTTTTAACGCTTTTGTTTGGTATTTTTTGTATTATTGGAACAATTCTAAACAGTTTGAATGTTATAAACTCAACTTAATTTTATTATTTCGATATACTACCACAGCAAACTTTACACTCGCATTAGGATTAAAAAAAAAGGACTAAATGAAGTTTTACGTATATCTATTTACAGTTTTATTAGTTTTCCAATTTTTTTCTAGCCAGACTACAACTTAACAGTTTTTCTTTCTTTAAAGTAACGATCCTAAAGTTCATTTTGGGAGTTGCAAAACATTGATTTTATTGATTAAGTTTAATAGTTGTGAAGTTTTTTTTTCTTGTAAGTTTTATCGTTGCAATTTAAACTTTACTGTAACAATTTACGTTTAAACATTGCTCGGAAACCTGCTCAGTTTTAGTTTCAATTAATAATAAACGTATTGTATGTTTTATAGCTTTTTTTGAAGTCATTGAAAATAAAATAATGAGTTGAAAGGCATTGAAGTTTTTTCTTTCATTATCAACAAAGTTTATGATGTTTAAGAAGTATGATAATGAAACAAAACAATATGAAGTATAAAAACATTCTTTAACTTCATGTCTATTTCTTATTACCATATAGTACCGCCCGCACATATTAAAGTATATATAACTAAGATATAAATAGTTATTCTAAATTAGTGCACGTTAACAGTTGTATTTTATTTAAATTATCTTTAAACTCTTTAAACTTGTTCTATATATTGTTAAAAACTAAAATAAATCATTTAATCACGTTGTTGTACAAAATTAACTACATGTCAATTTATGTACTTATAGTATTTTTCCGCTTAAATAAAGTGTTGATTGCTGTGATCAAGCTTCAAAGTGCGCAATCAAGCGGAAAGTTACTGCATGTGGAGACAAAAGTATGAGTAAAAACACAATAAAAAACATAAATTGTTTCAATACAACTCAAAAACATGTTTAAATTGAGAATTGTTTCAACTCAATAGTATTCTTTAAGTGCTTCATTTGGTATTTAAACTTTAAGAAAATGTTTAAGAAAAATTAAGGTTAATCTCGCGGTGCGTTATAAGAGTCTTTCACTTGTTACAAATTTGAATTGAAATGCTTGTAGTACCGCACATATTAAAGTATATAAAACTAAGATATAAATAGTCAGTTATTTCTAAATTAGTGCACGTTAACAGTTATATTTTATTTAAATTATCTTTAAACTCTTTAAACTCGTTCTTTATATTGTTAAAAACGAAAACGTGTTTTATCACGTTGTTATAAAAAAATAGCTAAATGTTAATTCTTGCACTTATATTATCTTCCCGCTTAAATAAACTGTTGATTGCTGTGATCAAGATCCAAAGTGCGCAATCAAGCGGAAAGTTACTGCATGTGACGACACAAGTACGAGTAAAAACACAACAAAAAACATAAATTGTTATTATTCAACTCAAACACATTTTTAAACTGAGAACTGTTTCAACTCAACTTAATATTATTCTTTAAATGCTTTAAACAGTATTTAAACTTTAAGAGTTATCTAAAAAAAGTTAAGGTTAATCTCGCGCTGCGTTATAAAAGTCTTTCACTTGTTACAAATTTGAATTGAAATGCTTGAATTAATTAAGTGTTTTCCAACATATATGTTTTAACTCACCTTATACTCAGTTTGGTTAGTAAAATCACAAAAAACTTATTTTTATTGTAACTATTAAAAAAAGTTATTGCTCATGGAACGAATAAAATTTCTATTAAAACATATTTAAATGCCTTATGCATGCATTACGAGTTTCATAACAAGTATCTGCTATTTACAAACGCCATGCTTACATGATATCAAAACCTATATTTTATATGTAATGCTTTAGAGATTTAATTTTAGTAAAACCATACTTTTTAGTTATGTTAACAACCTTTCATCTGATTGTTGTAGAAATTATAAAAACAAGTATTGTGACGTAGGTTAACAAAGTTTGTGGATTGTAGGCTGATGTTTTAGGTAAAACTTATATTTCATCTAACTTTCATCCGCGTTTGTATTAAATTTAAAGAAGCAGCGTTAGAACTTATAAAGGAAGTTTGTTGTAAAATATTATGCTATTAAAATCTTTTAAGTGTTTTATTTAAATTAAGTAGACAATCACGTTAAACACGCAGTCGATAGAAATATGCATAAATATGCTTCTGTATGCTTAAATTATGTAAAGTAAAATTAAATAAAAATTCAATAAAATACAAATAATATAATTACTTTCTAAAAATTAAACATATTAAGCTGTGTAGATACAAAATAAATTGTTACTTATTGTATTGAAACCATTACACTAACCAAAGAAACTTAAGTTATAGTTGTAATATTTATTAACATACTAAATAAATTATGTTTTTTTAGTCTTATTACATGCGTTTCTCGGTTACATGACAGTTCAAAATCGTAAAACTCTAATATAAAGTTAAAAAAAAAAAAGCACACATATGTAGATCTTATTAAAATCTATTTCCTCTATTGCCTCTTATTCTTTTTTGCAAAATCCTAAATAGTTTTTAAGATATTTTAAAATAAAATAAAAATAACTGTGGTTTTTACTTTATTTAAGATATATCTCAAAATTAACTTAGTGTTTTGCAAAAAGAAAAAATTGGTTTTTAGATATTAATAGGACCTACATATGCATAATTTTTATTTGACAAATATAAACTACTTTATTGGTTGTGGCCCTTTCAAGTTAGTTTTAAGAATTTGAATTGTCGGAATTCGAATAGTCGTGCAACCTATTTGCTTATATACTCTTATTACATTGTGAGACTATACTTATTTTATGAGACAAATATTTAATAAAAATCAAAAAATGCAATTAAAACCTATTCTCAAATTGTTTTTAAATGTATTGTATTGAGAACAGTTATGTTTTGTGAAGTTGTTATTTTCAAAAGTAGTTAAATTAGATTAGAGCTACAAAGTTAACCACCCTGCCAGTAACTTTCATACTTTGGATTATATACCCTTTGTAGTTCTATTATTTTAAGATTGAATAAAAGTTACATTAATATTAATTAATATATATTTTGAATTCAAAATTGTTTAAGTATACTAGTTGTTTAATACATGCAATAAAATATGAAGTTGCTTTTAGTAACAAAACAAATTTTCTATATGAAATAAAGAAGAAAATCTTTATTTCAATATAAATTTTGTTGCTTTAATTAGTTTAACCTAAACATTTGTGTCACTGGATCATTGTCAATAAAAAACATTTATAAAAGTTTTTCATAATTATATATTTTTTAAATTACTAACTTTTATTAATAGTTATCTAAAATAAAATAATAAATACAAAATTTGCTTAGCACAAGGCTTAAGTAATTTGATACTACCATGTTAGAAGTTAAAACAAGAATTTTAAATTTAGTGTAATATTATTAATAAATAAAGCTTTTATAAGCACAGATAGGATACTAACTTTTGCATTATTATTTAAAGTATATTTAAAAAGTATTCGAATTTAACTTAGTTTACTTCTAAAGTTTTAAAACGATATTTCAGAAAATGTTATTTATTGGTTTTTGAAAAATAAAAAATGAAAAACCCATTGAAGTCACAAGTTTTTTTTTGAAAGCAAAAAACACAAAGTTTAACCTTTCTTTCATTAATAAAAATAGAATAGAAGTGTGATTTTAAAATTTTCGATTTTATTAACATTTAAAAAAATATCGAACTTTAAATAACGAATTGTGTTTATTATTTTAATACAAGTTTTAGTATTTTAACTTTAATCTTTTTTTTAACAACTCAAGATGTTTTACAAATTTTCGTTTTAATATACGTCTTTAGTTGAAAGATTTTCTTTTCACAAAAATTACATAAAATAAAGGTTATCCAAATAATATTTAACAATAATATTTTTCAGTGCATTGAAAATATAAGAGTTAAAAGATAAAAAGTAAATAAATGTCAATAAATCAAAAATGTATTTGTACAATAGTGTTTAACCCAAAGTTTAGAAAAAAATTTAGTATTATATGCATTTTATACTTTTTCTTTTAATTATTAAAGAAACACAATTCTTTCAAGAGTTGTGTGATTGGAATAATAACAGAAATAATTTTTTTTATTAAAAATGTCAGTTTATTTATTTTTTTAATTAAAAATCAGCAACATTAATTACATGCAAATGGATTTATTTTCATATTTCAAAATCTAAGCATTTTATAAATTTCTTAGAGTAACGTTGAAGACCTTTAGACATGTCCAAAAATAAATCATTTCAAAAATGTATATACTAAAGACAAATCATAATGTTGTTTTTAATATTTGTACTAGTTTCATCACCTTTAAACACTTTAAACACTTTCGTTTTAATTAAAGCATAAAAAAGTGTTAGAGCAAAAATTTTACAGAATTTTTTCAACATCTATAGTTTATAAGTTTAAACAGACAAACAATATTTTACAAATGTATAACAAACAGTTTAGTACATTATTTTATGGTAAATTACTTTTAATAGACTATCAATATTATATGAGGTTGAAATATTTATTGACAAGTGTAAAACTAGAACTTTATAAACATTGTTTTAAGGGTTAAACGATAAAGTAAGTTTAGTTAACAAGTACATCGATAACAAAAAATAAACTTTTAAAAAAAATGTTTAAAAATTTTAAAGATTAAAATCCATTTTTCTAAAAACGTATTTATTAAAAATAATAATATACTCAGTTTGAAATCATTCTTTTTACAAAACAGTTCTAATGACATATAATACTTCAATGCATTTTAATACCGACAACAGTAAAATGTTCTAACAGTTTTCAACAACCAAGTACAGTGGTTCCATTAACCGAACAAACAGGCACAATTTGTGATAATCATTAAACAATTAAAAATTTTCCAATAACCGAACAAATAGAAGTAATTTCCAATAAACAAACAACCAGGATTTTGCATTAGCTTTAACTGTTTTAAATAAGACCTTTTTCTTTAAACTTTTTTCTTTTTTAATATATGAATGAAAAGTTTGTAAACTTGTCTTGAAATTGTACTTTTTTGAATAAGCTTAATTGTAGAAGTGTCGGTTCGTGTAGAAGTGTCGCTTCGTTTAAAAGTCACGCTCTGTGTAAAAATGAAGTTTGTGCATTTCTGCAATTTTTATTAACTTCTGTACATATCTTTTTTATAAGTTCATACATAACTGTATCTACTCTTGATTGTAAACATGGGTTAACAAAACTAGTAACTGGCAAAAGAACAATAGAAAACAAGGGGTGTACAATATTAGGAACTTTCAATACAGAACCACTAGCTTATAAAACTAACAGTTATTACTATTGCAAGGTTTTTGGTTTTTAATTTTTACACTATGTGGTGTAAAGAAAAGGCGAATAAGCCTTTATATAACTTTTATTTTGATTTAGTTGTTAGGCGATTTTACTGTTTTAAGTTAGTAAAGTTTCAAAACTAATTTATATGATCTGTCCATTTGTACATCATTAGTCAGTTGTAAAATAAATCGGTCACAAAAGCACGGAATCACTTTTTTACAAAGCGTCATTTTTTCACTTGCTTTAAATCTATTAGTTAGTAGTATTTTCTTTAATTTTTATTAGTTTTGCAATAAGTTAATATACAGTTTGTTAATATATTTTTAAACTCGACTTTTTTGATTAAACTAGTGACGTTTCGTGCAAAAATGTTGGTTTATCTAAGCGTGTCGCTTCGTAGAACAGTGATGCTCCGCGCAAAAGTGACGCTCTTACTTTTCTGAAATTTACCCTTTCATAACACATCTGCACAAACTTTTTTATTATTTCATACATAATTAACTCAACTCTTGAGTATAAAAATGGGTTTATAACACTATTGATTGGCAGAAGCACAATAGAAGATAGGGGGTGAACAATGTCAGGAATCATCCATCCAGAATAACTGGCGTAAGTAAATGCAATTATTGGCAACCAACAGACTATATCTGTAACCACAATCAAAAACACTCTTATCATAAATTTTTTTTCATTTTTTGATTTGTTCCTAGAACGGTTGTTTACTTTTGATGATCTTATTTCTAAAAATATTAACAAATATCCGACAGATATTAAAACTATCAAAAGTAAATTAAAACTCATTAAAACAAAAGAAAATTTTCTGGCTAATAAAGATTTTGAATAAAAATCAGGTAGGCAAACTGATGATGAACTGTAAAAACCGAAAGTATTTTTTACAATGATACTTGTGTTTGGGTACTGTTTTTTCATTTCATCTTTATTCATAAACCAATTTTTAAAATGTTCAGTATTTTTTATATTTTTTAACAGTGGAACACTAAAACTTGTATTATCTTTCAATTAGTTATTTTGATTCGAATCAGCAAAATTCACTATTTAATCGACACTTTTATTTTTTAGAAACATGTTGCTTGAAATAAGCATACTTTGCATGAACTGTTTTTGTAAAACTATTGGTGTAATTGATAACAGTATTGGTATAAACCAGCAAACACTTAGCAAAAAATTAACTTTGTTTTTATAGTTGTCTAAACTGTTAAATGGTTTATAAACTGTAAACAGTCGAAACCCAGTCATCAATGCCAATAAATTTAAGGATGTTTGAGATGAAACTATAGTGAGAATTCCTATAACATTACAAGGTAAACTGGAACGCCATTCTAGATCATTTAAACAATATTTACCTGAAAATTTAGTTGAAAACAACGCTAATGTAGCCAAAACAAAGCCAAAAATTATATCGGAAATTGATAAATTGATAACAAATACAAGATTGTAAAAACTAACCAAACGCGTTTTGTCCAGATTTTTTATTTCTGCATAGCACTTAATTAAAGCAACAATATTCAGAAAAAATATTGCTACAGCAGAAAACCATATATACTTTCGTAAAGTTGGGTTTTTAATTATTTCTTCTGCTGAACTTATTGGGTTATCCTTACATTCATCTGACCTATCAGAACAGTCAATTTGGTTATCATTAACTTTTGTTTTGCTAACTGAAACTGGAAATCCTGTGATGCAGTTAAAATGTTTCTTACTTGAACAATACCTTTCGTCAGACTGATCTTGACAATCAAAGTTAAAATCGCACACTTTTTCAATTTCAATGATTTCGTCTTTATTGTAGTCACAAATAAAATACCAAGAGCACTTTAGTGCGTTATTGTTGCATATTGTATAAAACTTATTCATAAATCCAGAAGTTTTCAGATACCTTTCATCAATGTGTTGAAAACGCTCATAGTTGTGAGAGCTTGAAATACGTATATAATTAAGTAAATTAGAATTGTTAAAGTAAATAAGATCATTTTCAACACCAAAAACTTCTGTTAAAGTAATTTCATCGAATAATAAAAAGTTAAAGAATCGGATAACTTTACAAAACTGATCAACTCGAGTTGTTTTTAAACTTAAACTATTTTCTTCTTTTGCAGGACATTCAAAATGTTTATAACAACGAGCAGCTGAGTAATTGTTGTATCTGTATGGAGTTTTTATTACTTTGTGCAAAATGTCTTCTCTGAATTTATTTTCTCCAACAAAAAAACCAAAATAACCCCTACTTGAAGTATACTTCCCAAGTTGAGAAGTTGTTCGCTTAATGTTGTTCAGAGCAGTTACTTCCCTTAAACATTCACTAAAACTTAAAGGTGGCGTGCGAGGGTGCTTGTAATTAGAACGTATTCTTTGCATACAATTTCCATGACCTCTTGGAAATATTGAAAAATAAATCCACCATCGAAGTATTTCTCCATCAAACAGTTTCGCAAATTTATTGTAAAGTGGGTCTCCTAATGGGTTTAGTTTGAACACAAACATCGTCTAAAATCAAAATTAAAATGTTATAGTTAATTCAATACTTAAAAACTTAAATACATGTTTAAATAGTCAGCTAAACTTAAACCGTTTATAACATATAAACACTTTTAAAAACAGCAGTACTACTTATATTTTTTTCATGTTTGTTTTTTAGTTTAGTTTTGTTTTTTACTAGGTTTTGTTTAATTTAATTATTACTGAATCTTTTTTGATAAGCAGTTTAGTTTTTTTATAATTTAAAACGGTTTATGAAAACTTATGGCTTACACAAACAAAGCATTTAGTGCTATTGTAGAACTTCAAATAAGCTGTAAATAATATAACACAAACAAAAACAATTTAACTTACTGAATTTATTCTTGAGTTATCAACTGGTAATGGCAAAAAGTATGTTACAAAATAGTCACGTTCATAAGCAAAAAGGCTAATTTCAATATCTCTTTCATATTTATCGTTTGTTTCTTAAATTAAAAAAAAAAAAAGCAGTTTAAGAAATTGAAATTATATCAGTATTGTAAAAAAACAAAAACCATAACTATTTTCATTAACATATAACAAATTATGAACTTATCTACGTAATAATAATGTTTTATTATGTATGCACTTTCTTCATAGCTAAACTAAAAGCTCTTAAACTTAACGAAAGTAAACTATACTTGTGTAACGTTTAAAACTTTCCGTATTTTGACTATAAATTGAGTGAAGTTCAAACTTGTAACTTCAATTATTTGAAACAAAAACATCAAATAAACCCTGAACAAGTAATTTATTTTGTTTGTTGTTTATACACCTAAAAATAAAGCAATCTAACCATCAATGTACGTAAGAAGAAAGTAATCAACAACCTTTCCCTCTTCGATTGTTTTTAATTTTTCTACAGTACAATGTTCTGTGTAAGAAGATAAGTATCCTGTAGTTTACAATATAATTTTAAATTTAAAACAATACAATATACATAAGTTTCTATTAAGGTTCTTAAATGAACCATTAACAATTGTTTCTTACAAACTGAACTAATTACTAACCAGGATAAAAGTATCCATATCTTTTTTCCAATAAACAGCCCTCGTAGTTTGTATAACTTCTGTTTGTGTTTTCTGTAAATTTTTCATTGCAGAATAAAACACGTTTTTTCACATTTTGACAAGTTGTAAAGTTATTTGCCAGAACAATTAGTATACATGTTAATAGTGACTTCATCTGTTCATTAATAAAAAATTAAGTAATCACAAAAACAGATTAAAATATTTCCAACTTTAGTTATAATCAGTAAGTAATTACATCTAGTAAATTATTTTATAGTTTTACATCACTAAAAACTTAAATAGCATTAAATTAGATCTTTATAAATAAAGAATTTCATTTATATTGCCATTTATAATTTTCATAAATAGAAAATAACATAAATAATTAACTACTCAAATAAAACAATAACTTTTATTAACTGTTTAACTAGTTAAAAATTCTATCATTCTTTTTTACAATATTAGTATCGTTAATCTTTCTTTCTTTACAGTTTAAACTCTAACTGAGAATATTTAATTTTATTTTTTAGCTTTTTATAGTTAAATTTAAGTGTGGAGTACGACTCGATGACCGAGGATTTTTCATACTTCGAAGTCTTTAGTTTTTTTTTTTGTGTTTTTTTTTAATAAACTTATATTTTAGTTTCCAGTTATATGTATAACAAAGCATACTAAGTGACCTTTTCGCAAAAGAAAATAGATACAAAAAAGTCGCGTGATTTTATTTTAAAATCGTATACACTAATGTAAATTTTAAAATCTGTACAAAAAATATTTATAAATAGTTCAAGTATTTAAAACTATTAAATTTTATCATTACTGCAAGAACATACTTGTAAAAGTAAACGAAAATTGCTTTGCAAAACACACAAAAGCATAGTTATTTTAAAATTCATAATGTATCTTAAATTATCTAACTGTTTTTAATAATGTTAAAAAACCTGGAATTTATTAAATTGAGTAAGTAGTAGTGTAAAACAATTGTAAAATTTAAATTAATAAAACGTTCACAAAATATAAAGTCAATAAAGCTTTTTATTAATAACTTAACACACAGTTGAATTTCGTTTTTACATTTTGTTTAAGACTATTTGATTTGTTAAACAAAAATTAAGTAATAAAAAAATATGCTCGAATATAAATTTTTATTTAAAAACTAGTTTAAAGGGAAACACAAACTTGATAAAACTTATCAACGATCAAAATTTCTATTGTTTATTTAAAACATTTTTTTTTTACTAACAGCAAAAAAAATATTAAGGTATTTTTTTTTGTTTTTTTTTAATTTAATACTTTCATTTCTACTACATAATACATTTCAGAAATTTCTAATTATTTAGAATATTTTATTTTAACTTTAATTTATTTTATATGATGTTATTTTACTTTGTTTTTTTTTTTATTTTCCAGATAAAATTTCTGCACAAAGAAAGGTTTCATTGTTTGTCAGCTGATAAATCTTTAGTTTTATCTGAGAAAGTTTTATAGAAAAAAATATTTGTTATTTCTACATAATATTCAAATATTCAATTTATTGAACAAATATTTTTGTTTTATATTAAGTTAAAAAGCTTTGTTTTTTTTTTTTGCAATATAAGTATTAAGAAATTTGAAGTATAATCGTTATTTTTTCATGGAATAAATCTTTATAGTAATACTAGAATAATAGCACTTAATAAATAACTAACACTTATATAATGTTAAATGAAGCCTGAAGTCAACTATGTTTAAACTAAAAGATAAAACTAAGACTTTTTATTAGGAAAAAACTTAAAAATCGAAAACAAAACTAGTTCAGAAAATACGATTTTTTTTTGACTAACTAAAACCCTTTTATGTAAAAAAGATATTTATTTAGCTATTGTTGTCAGCAGTATTTTTTTTATGACATTTTTGTGAACTTTAAACAGATGTTAAACATTTTACTGCATTTAACTTGAAAACCTAGTGGTGTTTGAATTTAACCTTTCTTTTAAGATTCCGCCTAGCATTTAGTATGTACACTTTAAACAAAATAATATTCATAATAAAAAAAGAACTTTTTGAAAAACTGTGAAATTATGTTCTAAATGATTGATGATCTAAATGGTGAAGAAGCATTACTGATAAATGAAACTTAAAATTTTTAAGCAGCTTTAAAAGTTTATTGTACTTTTTTTTTAACCAACATAAAGAAAAGTTTTACGTTTTAAAAAAGCATAACTCATTTTTCCAATTAATGCAGAGTTTTTCGTAATAAAAACGTTTAGTTAAGTATGCTAACTTTGAAAACAATTACTTTATATTCTTGTAACTAAAAAGAATATGCAGTGCATACTATGTTAATGAAAAATTTTTTAAGTTTTAATTAAACGATTTTACAAAACTAACATACTAGTGAAATTTAAATTTCTTAAGATAAACTAGTAAATATTAGACTTTTATACGTAAAAACTATAATGACTTTTTCAACGAAGTATTTTGATATACCTAAAGTTTATGTACCGTTTATATTACAACTTAAACAGTTTTTTTACAGATAATAGAGATCAAATTAAAACAAAACAGTAATTAAAAGTATCATATTTTTCTACTATAATTTATTTACTAGATAAATTGGAAAATAGTTATGTAGTAATATGTACTGTTTTTTTTATTAAATTTAACTACATAAATACGTTTATATTCTGTTACACAAAATAAAACTATTTTATTTAAAGCTAACTTTAGCTAAAGTTGTATCATAAAACTTGTTCACGCATATTTTCGGTCTGTTTTAATTGAAAAAAGGACAAAAAAAAGTATCACCCAAAGTTTATAGTTTCTTAAACTTATAGTTTATAGTTCTACATAGTTTTTATGACTTAAAATAAATTACTATTCCAAAGTTTTATTTTGAAATAAAGTCAGTTTGAACCGCAAGTGTCACTGTACACAAGTATCAACTGCATAAAATATTTATTTTAAATAATTAACCAATCAAGTTATTCGAAAGTAGTTGTAAATTTTGTAGGCAAAACACTTGTCAACATAAAATACTTAGCACAGTGCTTCAACTTAGTTTTTGTTTAAGTGTGGTGGAAAAACATACCGGTGTTAGTTATTCGTCAAAATTTATACTTTCGTGAAATTCAAAAACAACAAAAATTTGATAGATTATTAGAAAGGTGCGTTTAGTGCACATAAAAGATTAAATTCTGTAATTGCGTACAAAACATTGGAAATTATATTAGAAACAAAATTAAATACATTAATTTTTAAGCTGCGATATTAAAGTCTGTAATTGCGTAAAGTAAAAATTTTAAAACATTGGAAATTATATTGAAAACATTTTTGAAACTTTGTCAATTCGATGAACTTAAAAGACTAATGGAAGGATTTTTTTTTTATTATACATTTTCTCATTTCGATTACAGTTTTTTGAATATAACATTGTTTGGAACTACATATTTTAAACTTCTAAAAAAAATATTTTAATGCAACTGACTTGAGTTTTTTTTCTGAACCAAACACAAATCATAAATATTCGTTAGTATGTTTATAAAAAACTAAACTAAAAATAATTGTTGGAGTCATTTTGGCACTAATTTGGTTCTATAATTTTTCTTTTTTCTGTTGATTGACTGTTTAAAAAAAGTTGAAGAACTTCTTTACAGTTCAACACCCCGTTCGGCAACTTCGTTGACAACACTCGTGTCTTTTACTGTCGTATCATTATAATTTAAGTCTAAGTAACATTTGTCGTTATTCCCTTGCTCTTGTGGTTAGCAATAAAAGAACAACGACCGCGGCATTAGACTGAAAAAGCAAAATTACTCCTACCATTGCTTCATCTCGCTTCTCTACTTTATCAGTAAATCAGGCAGTTCAGGTGACTACTTCATCATTCTGTTTTTGGCCTCACCCTGTCTTGTTTGATTGTTTAAAGAATCAAAAACCTTGGCTCTGTTTGATAGAGTCGTGTCATAGTCAAAAAACTCAGAGAAACTAGTTTTGCAACAATGTACAATAAGATGGCATTAAACGCAGAGGTTTCAAAAAGCTTACCAAAACTTTTTCTTGCTTATTCATAGTTTAAAATCACAAGACTGTTTTTCTAATATCATTTATTTTAAGTTACTTTAGCTGATAAATGTTATAAATTAAGATTTTATAAATTTTTGTTTACCTAAATAGTCATTCAACAGCTGTTGTACAATAAAACTAGCATTTAATATTTATACTGATTATAAATAAAATAAAAATATATAATTATTTTATATAATTCCTATTACTTTATAAAGAAGTGAGTTTGACCATAAACTAAATCTTACTTTTATAAACAACAATAAAAAAGTAAGAACTTTAACATTTATACACTATACACTTAATGAGAATAAACAAACAAAAAATAAAAAAAAAACAATAACAACAAAAAAAATTCTTCAAATATTTTTTTTTTACTCCTAAATACTTTTTAAGCCCAAATATGTAACTAGAAATATAAAATAATATTTGCTAAGATTAAAAAATCTATTTAGGTTTCACAAACTTAGATTAATTGACTATATGTTAACTTGAGATAGTAATCTCAGCTTATCATTCATTTATATACTTAGTTTCTGTAAAAAAGTACAGCTATCACTTAATGGGAACTCTAGAGAAATAGATAAATATATATTAAGAAGTTTGTAAAAATTCTGGACTTAGTTAAAAAAAATAATGTTAACAAATATTCTAAAGAATAGCCATATAACAATGATATAATTTAGACTAAACCAAAGTTATTGTAACCAAACGAATAAACTTTTGAACTAAAGATTTTATGTATAGATGACAAATATTAACTCCTAAAACAAAAGTAGATAACAAATAGCAATGATCACTTACGACTTTGAATATTACTATTTAATAGATAATTTTTAAGTTCATCCTGTAACGTTTTAAATGGCTTTAGTTTTTTTAACATACACATAAAACACATACACATAAGACACATAAAATGTTTAAAGTAAAGATACATTAAAAGGGCACACTATAGTCTTAGAAAAAAACAAACTTTTTCAAAATTATTCCTACAGTTTAAAAAAGTTTGTCTTTGACTGTAAAATATGTTTTATAATGTTCTCGTTTAAAAGTCTATTGTCTAGTTGCAACACCAAAAGAGGAGCAAATTAAAGTTGTGGATAGTTTATTTCAGAATTAAGGCACTTTTACTTTTTTTAATAAATAAGGCAAAAATTACCAAGAGTTCTGCAAGTTACAAGTGTGAGAAGAATTATTTAGAGTTTTATTATCAACATAGTACTTGCAATACAAATTGCTAAAGACATGATTGTGATAATAACTATTATGAGAAGTTAAACTATCTATAGTCGCTTTTTTACCAATTCAGAAGGTGACAGTAGCTTAAACTTACTCAAAAGCACTATATATAAGAGATAACAAAGACTCGAATAACTGAAGCAGATTAAAACCGAGGTTCTTTCTTCTTTGAAAAATCCTTTTACTATTAGATAAACTGTAAAAAATCGGAACTACATTAAAAACTACTAAATAAATATCTTGAGCAGTCATTGATGACTCCGTGAGAATTAGCTATCTCCGACAGATTTCGTTTTTTTTTTATAGCGTTGGCAACGGTTTCAAAATTCAATTCACATTTTTGTTGAACGGTGGATTAAGATCAAAACAGATCTCGGAATCTACGAGCTTTTTTAGCTCCTTATGGTTTCTATATTAACTGTTTTGTACTACAGTTGTAAACAGTTTTTATATTTTGCTTAATGGTAAAATATGAATTGTTTGCTGGTAGTATGTCTTTTCTATTTATTAAAATGAAATCTATTTGAATGAGCAGAATTTAAAATGGTTTAACAAACGAAAGAACTCTTTCTAAGTGTTGTTGTTTAAATAATTGAGACAGTTTTTGGTAATTGATTTCTAAACTCTTTTTATTTATAAATGCTTTATAGAAATTAAACTTAAATATATGATATGTTTGTACGTAATTCTAAACCAGTGTTTAAGTTTTACATTTTTCGTTAATTTATTAAAGGCTAAAAAGTCAGTCTTGGAGATATTTTTAATTAGCTATATTTTAAGTAATTAGAGTGTAAAATATTTATGTCTAAAATAGTTTACAACTTTAGTTGACAAGCGGTTTTCTATTTTATGTTAATAAAAAACTAGAAAGTTATATAAAATATTTTATAAATCTTCGTTTACAATTTTCATAGAATTCGTGAGTATTAAAGTTGTTTTAAATCTTTAAAAGTATTTGTTTTTTAACAAACTTAATGTTTTTATGATATAATGAGAATATTTTATTTATTTAATGATAGTTTGAGTTTATGTTAACTTATCTTTTTTATTAAACTTGTATTTATTTTTAAATAATTTTACATTTTTACTTAAATAGTTGTCAAGTTAATTCATTTTAATTTTTAATAACATCCATTCTTTAATTAAAAAATTTATCCCTTATTTCCTATGTATAAGTTTTTGTTAAAATAATAAATAACTATAAGTATTTTACTAAAATATTTATACTAAGAATACATATTTATATTAAATTATTTTTAAGCGAAACACTGTACTTTTCCTTTTTACTGATTATAAGCTAAATACACTCATAAAATATTTAGTTACTCAAAGTATCTACAGTACTTTATCAAGCACAAATTTCGTTTTTAATCAGTTTAAGATATTAACATACATAAAATTATATTATCTTTCTTTCTTTTATACTACCTAATAATGTAAGAATAGTATTCAACAACTTAATTATATAGTTATTATATATCAATTATCATATAATAAGATATCAACACGTCTAACTTTTACATTATATGCTTGTAAAATTGAATAAATTTGTACTTCTTAAGTCAAAGTCATTGTATTCAAAAGTTTTTTTTTTTGCTTTTGGAATTTTTTTATAATAAAAAATCAACTCAATACTTGTTGAAATGAAAAAAAAAAGTTTTCTGTCATAACAAAGACTAAAATGACAAATCTGTATTAGAACTAAATGAATAAAAAAATTCTTTTTAGTTATACTCATGCATATGTTAAGCAATAAAAAGGAATTCTAACAAACTCAAGTATTTTTGTAATATCGTAATATTTATGTAAATAGATTTACTCTAATAAAGTTTACAATAGTTTTTTCCTGTTTTATTTTCGATAGCTTTTACCTTATCGAATGATTCTTCAATATATCCGACTGCGATAAAGAAACTAATTATGAAATAAATTTTAAACTATTTTTATTGTTTACATATAAAGTAAGATAAAAACTAGAACTTTGTTTAAATAAATAAAATTAAAAAACTTGTTTCTTCTTCTATTTAACGATCAAGTACTTCAGTTAGCATATACACATTTAAAATATTTACTTTGAAATTAATTTAAAATAAAAAGCTAAAATGAGAAGCGTATAACTCTTTAATTATTTGTTTATGAGCAATGTTAGATATAGTTTGTTGTGCGTGAGAAGAGCAAATAAAGATGTATAAATTATATCAATGTTCTTATAAACAAAGCAATTAGATGCTTACTTTATAAGAAGTATGATGATAATGTTAGAAAATAAAATTCCAAAAAAAAAATTTGAAAGTCTGTATTTATACGAGTTAGGTCTCTTTATGTTTAAGTTTAACAATAATTTGTAACCAGCTAGTTTTAATGATTACTTTAAAAGTGTTGAAAGTATCCGTAATAATTATACGAGGCCTTCAGAAACAAATTATTTCCTACTTAGATTCAACAATAAAAATGGTCACAAATTGCTAGCTTACCAAGGTAATAAATTGAGCTACAAGTATGTTCAAAAACCAAAGCCATTTAAAACGTTACAGGATGAACTTAAAAGTTATCTTTTAAATAGTGATTATAAAAGTCGTAAGTGATCATTGCTATTTGTTTGTTTACTTTTGTTTTAGGAGTTAATAATTGTCATCTATACTTAAAATATTTAGTTCAAAAGTTTATTCGTTTGGTTACAATAACTTGGTTTAGTCTAAATTATATCATTGTTATATGGCTATTCTTTAAAATATTTGTTATCATAATTATTTTTAACTAAGTCCAGAATTTCTACAAACTTCTTAATATATATTTATCTATTTCTCTAGAGTTCCCATTAAGTGATAGCTGTACTTTTTTACAGAAACTAAGTATATAAATGAATGATAAGCTGAGATTACTATATCAAAATAACATATAGTCAATTAATCTAAGTTTGTGAAACCTAAATAGGTTTTTATTTTTAATCTTAGCAAATATTATTTGATATTTCTAGTTACATATTTGGGCTTAAAAAGTATTTAGGAGTAAAAAAAATATTTGAAGAATTTTTTTTGTTGTTATTGCTTTATTTTATTTTTTGTATGTTTTTTCTCTTTAAGTGTATAGTGTATAAATGTTAAAGTTCTTACTTTTTTATTTTTGTTTATAAAAGTAAGATTTAGTTTATGGTCAAACTCACTTCTTTATAAAGTAATAGGAATTATATAAAATAATTATATATTTTTATTTTATTTATAATCAGTATAAATATTAAATGCTAGTTTTATTGTACAACAGCTGTTGAATGACTATTTAGGTAAACAAAAATTTATAAAATCTTAATTTATAACATTTATCAGCTAAAGTAACTTAAAATAAATGATATTAGAAAAACAGTCTTGTGATTTTGAACTATGAATAAGCAAGAAAAAGTTTTGGTAAGCTTTTTGAAACCTCTGCGTTGAATGCCATCTTATTGTACATTTTTATAAAACTAGTTTATCTGAGTATTTTGACTATGACACGACTCTATCAGTCAGAGCCAAGGTTTTTGGTTCTTTAAACAATCAAACAAGACAGGGTGAGGCCAAAAACAGAATGATGAAGTAGTCACCTGAACTGCCTGATTTACTGATAAAGTAGAGAAGCGAGATGAAGCAATGGTAGGAGTAATTTTGCTTTTTTAGTCTAATGCCGCGGTCGTTGTTCTTTTATTGCTAACCACAAGAGCAAGGGAATAACGACAAATGTTACTTAGACTTAAATTATAATGATACGACAGTAAAAGACACGAGTGTTGTCAACGAAGTTGCCGAACGGGGTGTTGAACTGTAAAGAAGTTCTTCAACTTTTTTTAAACAGCCAATCAACAGAAAAAAGAAAAATTATAGAACCAAATTAGTGCCAAAATGACTCCAACAATTCTTTTTAGTTTAGTTTTTAATAAACATACTAACGAATATTTATGTTTTGTTCAGAAGTAAAACTCAAGTCAGTTGCATTAAATTTTTTTTTTTTTTAATTTTAAAATATGTAATTCCAAACAATGTTATATTCAAAAAACTGTAA
>NW_028140392.1:0-28015 GCF_965202585.1 Thalia democratica | reverse complement strand
GCCTCTTTTAGCATTCACTCACTATGCACACTATGGCTTTTTGTTTTCTAGCTGCTTCAAAAAGTTGTTACACCAATGACTAAGATCTAACTAGTTTTGGACAAATATGGCGATTCAAACTAAATTGTAACTAAAATGAGTTTGCAAAAGTTAAATGTAGCCTGATGAAATTAAAGGCTTTAAGTTAAATGTAATGAATCTTATAGAAATTATTAAGCGTTAAACATCTTTGGAACAAATAAAAAACAATTTTGTAAAATTTAGAGTTAAATATTTATTTTATATACTTTAATAACTGTGTCTTTGTTAAGCTTTCATTCACAATGCACAATATGTTTTTTTTATCTATTTGCTTCAAATTTAAAGTTGAACAAGTTTTTATATCAATGAATACAAAAACTCTGTAGTTTTTGGCGAACATGGCACAATAAATTAACATATTATAACTAAAATGAGTTTACAAAGCTATAAGCTGATGAAAAAATGTTTCTAAATTACACATAGTTCATCTTGAACAAAATATTAAGTGATAAACACTTTCAAAATAAATTAAAAACAGTTTTGTAAAATTCAAAGTTAAATACTTGTTTTATATACTTTTTAATGGTGTCAATTGTAGTTTATATGAGCATAATGATTTTTTTAACTTCAATTTTAAAATATATGTTTAACCAAGTATTACTTATACAGTAAAAAAAGTAAAACTTAAGAAAAAAAACTATAAAAAGAAAAGATAAAAGAATCATCAAACTAAAATAAGATTTAAACTGTTTAAACAAGTAAATTTAGTTTTTACAAATGAAAAAAAAGTGATGTTTAACACTCCGTAAAATAAAAAATACTTTATTTTGGAAAAAGTTGAAATTCGCTCTGGTATGCTTAGATAGTGTTTCAATTTGTAGTTTTTAATGAATTCTGGAAAATCTTACATTTTAATGTGACATCACAACAAGAAAGCATTTTGGAAAATATTTTTTTGCCTGGGCAAAATCATTTGTTAAAAGTAGTTGTAGGAGAAGGAGCTCTAGGCTGTGGACTCTAATTTTTCTTTCTTTCATTGTGCAGTTCGACTACACTAAACAAAGTACTTCATCTATCAATTGCCAATCTTGTTATTGATGATTATTACCTTATCTTTTAAAACATTAATTTCTTTATCATTTCTGAGTAAGTTTAAGCAATCACTTGATCTTGAAAATCTTTTGAAAAGTATATTTACAATGAATATTCTTTTGAGAAAAGCACTTGTAGTAGTAACATGTGTTAACTCTAAAGCTATTTTTTTCTCTTTTTATTCTCTTTAAGTAAGCTTTGTAAAATACTAACAAACTCTATTTGATTTTCAATATTCTTGAAGACAAAACTAGTTCTTGATAGTTGTTTCTGATTTAATCTTTTAAAACTCTTATGTTTCCACATTGTTTGAGTAAGTTAAAGAAAGCATTTGACATAGTTTGGGAATCAACAGTCTTGAAAGTTTATGTTGATAACTAATATTAACCCATGCAAAACCTCTGAAAAAAATCTTTATTTGATCTTGTAATTCATCATAGAATGAATATATCTTTGTTGATAAAATTGGCTCACAAGTATGACATTTCAGACAACATCAATTGGGCTTGAATGCACTTACATGATGCTAGAAAAAAACTTTTTAAAAAGAAGCTTTAAAAACTTGCACCTCAGTCTTTGAAACACCATTGTAAAGTGAACTGAGTAAAAGAATGCTTTGAAAAATCTTTTGAACGACCTCTGTAAGATTTTTAAAGTTCTGAGGTTAATTCAAAGCCTTTACCTTTATAAATTGTAACTGTTCCTATAGGTTGAGTTTAGAAAATGGATCAAACTTTTATGGATTCTGTTTGGATGATGAGTACCTACTACAGTAGCAGTTGTTGAGGTTAGTTTGATGTATTAGATAAAATATTCCTAGAATTAACTAACTGTTTTTGCCAGGGTTACCAATCAGACTAGTTAGGTGTTCAGTAATAAAAATAAGATTTTCAGATACTTATAAAAAATCTTGATAAAATCGTTTGTTGTCATTAAATTTTTGTTTGTTAATTGAGACCCTTTGTTAGCATTGTAAATCTTTAAGTACTCAGGCCTGAATAACTTTAAATTTGTTAAGCTTTTAAATGTTAAGTTTTACACAAATAACTCTGACTAGCATTTTCTATTCAAAGATTGGTAACCTTGGTTTATAATGACCAGGTGTTAAAAAATATAAATATATTGTTGTACTTGAGCTTCATTCTCCTAAAATTTTTAGGCTACCTTAACATGAAACTTAAACTAGACAAGATCATAAAAAAAGAGCAACATTTGTTCTTAATTATGTAAGATTTTATAAAGATGTATTATATTGATGAATGAAGCCCAAATAGACAGCCATCTAAGCTAAGTGCAGAAGTTTATTTTCAACATAAAATTTAAATTCAGACTGTTTAAATGTAGTTTATAAATTCTTAGATTAATCATTTGCAGTAATAAGTACTTTTTAAACTGTGCATGTAAGATAAGTAGCAAAAGCGATTTCAAAGCAAAATTGTAGTACTTCTCTATTAGTTTCAAAAGCTAACTGTTTTATTGAACTGTTTACAAAAGAAAACAATTAAAACATATCAGGATTAGGTTTTTAGTAAACAAAATGTTCCGAATTTTAAGTTTGCATTCACACATTTACAAAGTAGTTTACAGCAAGCAAAGTTTAAAGGTTGTTAGTGCATATGTGTATGAGGTTTACTTTTGTTTTAAATTTTTCTGTTCTTCTATTACTTACTTCTTTCTAATCTTTTATCTATCAATAATTTCTTTTGTTCATATGAATGCACTAACAAGCTTTTATCAACAACCTGCTGTATTGTTTTCTATGTATATGGCAAAAATAAAAAGTTTATAAAAGATTTAAAAAAGGTTTAATGCTAACGAAACAACACTTAATATAGTTCTTGTGTTAAGACTAAATTTTGGGAATAGTATAAAAGTTATTTGTTATATCAGGTTATTACAGACATATGGGTTTTACTTGATGTTATCTGCAGAGTGTTTAAGATGCAAGTAGTTTGAAATGAATAACAGGAAAATCAGTCAAGTAGAGTAGTATGGTTTAATTGTTTTAGTTTGTAACAATGTATTAATGAATTCAAAACAGCAAACACCTTTAGTTTATATGTACACTTAATAAGCTGTCTGAATTAAATGATTAATGCACTAGAGTCTAGACAGTCTAATTTTAAGTCTATCAGTAAAAGTATAATGTTAGTTAAAATACACTAGTTAGTAATGATAGTAACAGTGCATGAAAAGCACTTGTTTTAATAGATTGCTAGATAATTGATTAACAAGTAAAGTTATTTGTAAGTTACATTAAAAGTAAAATGATATTTTTTAGTAGGAACAGTATAAAATTGAATTTAAATAAAGCTATAAACACAGTGTGACAATTTAAATGTAATCTTTGAGAAAAAGTTTATAAATCAAAACAATTTCAACAGCTCAAAAGTTTTTTTTTGAATAATTTAATTTTATACTGTTTTGAAAAGGTTGCCAAGTAAAGTTAATGTACATAAGCAAGTTAAGTGACCATTGTTTGAATATACAGTTCAATCATATAAATAGATTTGTCAATGTCCACATTTAGACTCATATTCTATTTTTATTTGGTACATTTTATGTCATTAAAAAGTACACTTATCTACTGATAAACTGTTTTCTATGTATATGTAAAACATTAGGTAACAAACTAGGGTGGTGTTATGTCTGAAACTATATTTCATTTCATTTAGGATCTAAACCATAACTTAAAAATGTTATTTTAGCAAAATAAGTACATCTATAAGGTACGCACTAATTTTTAACAGCACATTTTCTGTTGCAACTAAAGGTATTATTTAAGAAGTGCGCATCCGCGTAAGGTACGCACTAAATTTTTAATAACACATTTATTTAGTAGCTATATATGTTTTTATAAGGTACGCTCTGAATTTTTAAGGCCCCCCACCCATTTTTGAAAAATGGGGGATCCCCAAAACCGAAAATGGGTGGGAAATTCTCGATGAAGATAATTTAAAATTATTTTTTTAAGGCATTTCGCCGGCGAAAAATTTTTCACATTTTTCCTTTTCCCTTTTTCTCTGCGGCCTTTTTTCTTGAAGGCCACCTTTTTCTGTCAAATGGACCGTGAGTAGCGTAACTGCCAAACAAGTATACGTTTTTGCGTTACATTTGTACGGTCTTTATCTGTTACCTTTTACTAACCTTGAGCTTATGTGATCTAATTTGTCAGTGTATAACCATTAAAGGCCTGACGGTAATATCGGTTGATATTTTTTTAGTTGTTGACTGAGTGGTTTTATATTGATGAGTTTGATTAGTAAGTGTTGAGGTAGCGGACAAGAATTAAAAAAAACATCGAAGGGCTACGGCCGGTCGATGACACGGTGCTCCGCACCTGTCATCTCCCCGGCCTGCCCTTAGTTTTTTTTTAATTCTTGTCCTTTAGGCCCGGTTACTCTGCTGGTCGGCACCTAATTAGTTTTTTGTTTGATGTACGAGTAGGTATGCACGTTCCTTTAGTATGTTATTTTTCCACATTAAATTCTTAATTTTTTATTTTATTTTACCTTATTGTTGCGTCATAATGAGGTAGTCTCTTTTTTTAATAACTTATTAGGTTTTTGCTACTTATGTTAAATACATGTAAGTTATATTATTTGATATTATTATTTACTTATTATTATTAATAGAGTTATATTATTATATATATATTTTAAAGCAAACTTTCTAATAATGGAAGAATATCATCAATTATATCAAGCTTTACTAGGTTTTTTTTATGTTTTAGTCTGTTGTAGTTGCCTTGTTTTTTACTTATTGGTTTGTATGCTTGCAGGGACCACTTACATATGCATAACAAGTAATGAATAACATGTTTTTTAATAATATACTTGTATTTAAGCATGTATGGTGATCAACTAGTAATATTTTATTGCCTGGTCTCGTTTGATTTAGTTCAAACGAGTGAAACATTGTTTTGTTAATAAAATTTAAAATATTGAATTGATTTTTCTCCTTATTATTTAGTAAAAAACTTTCATTGTGATCTATAAAGTAAAAAGTACACAATACTTTATTGATACTAATAACTACTTTTTATGTTTATTGTAAAATTTAGATTATTCAGGGTTGCCAAAAAACCTGGAACTTGTGAAATTTTGAAAATACCTTGAATTTCAAACAACTTTTACATGTTAAGTAGTAAAATCTTGGTTTGACGCGATTAATCTATTAAGTGTATAAATATTTTTTGTTATCATTGATTTTTTATTTTAAAATACATTGAAAGTAGCTCCACAGTAATGTTGTAATGCTTTTTAACACAGTTTTTTACCTTAAACTTAACTTTTAATTAAATATAGAACAATAAACGTGTAATTTAAAAAACCCAGAAGAAATCCAGTGGCAACCCTGATCATCAGTCTTGATTTTATTAAATCAATTTCGATATCAAACAATCATTGTTGTTTGTTTTCCAACTATTTCAATTTGATAGAGCAGTGTTTCTTACTTAAACAGTTTTATTCATGTAATACTAAACTTAAATTAAACAAATATTCAAACTACAACCAACTCTTATGATTTTATCATAATTATCATCTTGTTGCGCTAGTTTATACTGTTGTATTTATTGCATTAAAAAACATTTATTCCACTCGAAATTCAATGAGATTAAAAGTAAAGTTACCATTTTTTAAGTATATGTGTTTTTGAATTGAATCCAAAAATCCGTACTTTTTTTCAACTAGATATGTGACAACCCTGTATATATTTACACTATAAAACTGTCTCAACTTAAAATGGCGAACTGATAAACTGGTTACCAGCTTTAAATATTTTGTTTAACCGAACACAGTTACGCCAATTAAGTAACTGTTTTATTTTTGAGGTCTTGTTTATGATTTTTTAAGAATAATTTTTGTAGTAGCAAAGTTTTTTTGTATACAAGAATGAGAATATCATACATACTTGTCTTGTCTAAATTATATTTTTTCTTATAAACATTTGGTGTCTTCAAATTCGTATGTTTGTAATGCGTGTACATTTAATTTAAATACTTTATATTTTCTTACTGATTTAATCTATGTAAACACAAGGGTACACTTGTCTCAAAACTGTAGATTACGCTTGGGCTTTATGTAGCCCAACTAGCTCGTTTCTAATATTTCTTTATTTAGTTTACTACTATAATTCTCATTTTCTATTCAACTTTTTTAGTCGTTTTAAAAGTTTAATTTTGGTAGAAGTTTTCAAGGTAAGTAGTGTATTCTGTCTTAAGTACGTAAGAAATATCGATAAGGTAATATAATCATTACATCATAAAAAAATATTGGATAATGTGCATCTTAATTAAATAGTATATATATGTATTTGGCAATTAACTCTTTTTATACTTTATTGCTGCGTTTAATTTAAACTAATATTTAAATTACAGTAAATTCTTAACATTTAATTTTTATTTATTACCATTTTGTGCTGGTTTATATGATTATTTGTAGTTTTATGTCACAGACAACACATATTTATCTATATATTTAAAAGATTAAACTGTTTTTATAAGTAATAATTACAGTTCAAATATAAATCCCATTAATAGGCTTTATAAGTGTTTTTGTTTAGGGTTGTTTTTCAGCTGTAACTTTACTTTTACCTAAGTAAAATGAATAATACAGGTACGCTTAGGCCTATATACGTAAAAGTCTGTGATATTTGACTCTCAGTTATTGTACTACTGTTAATAAACACTTTATATCTTAATCTTTAATTTAGATTATCAGTTTGGTTTCAATTGTCTAATTAAACACTCAATAAGTAGCTAATTATCACGAGTTCACCCTTTTATTAACTTATTTTTCTACATTAACTTTGTTTATTTTATACTAATCACTTTGATAGATATTTATTTCTAAAGTAAACAATTGTGTATGCATTCAGTTTTAATCAATACCTTACTGCGCTTAAAATAAATTTATGTTAAAATTACTTTCACTTCTTAATATTTGATCTCTAATTATCATCTTGTTGCGCTGTTTAATATGGTTATTTCCAATTTTTTGTCTTAAACAATAAACGGTATGTTACAAATAAAATCGATTAAAATATAATGAGTCTAAACCAAATACTGGCAAAGTTATAAAACTACGCAAACCAAGTAACCATTTCAGTTTTGAGGTCGTATTTTTTTCCAACTTGTTAAGCTGTTTTAAGTGCCATTTAACTCTATAAGATTGTATACGTTTAACATAGCTCGTCTACTTGGTAACTTTTTTGAACATTTATTTGTTACTGTTCTTTTTTTGAAATCTATATATAAAGAAAGGTTAGAAAATGTGAAGTGGATTTATGTAGGCCTCATATTCTTTAGTTTTAATTTATTTATGGGTCAATCGAAGTCTTATAAACCAAAAAAAGATAATGTTTTAGTTAATGTTTCATTGGCATCACTGTAGAGTTACTTGATTTTGTTTAAACATTGTTATGGTTTTATCTACTTGAATTTATTTATGGTTTAGTTTATTCTAAAGTTTGTTTATAAGTCAAATTCGTTATTATACTTTATATTTATTTCATCCTAATTTAATTCTACTTCGATAAATTTTGGTTTAAAAGTGATCTGTAAGTTGAAAAGTATGTTTTACTCATGATTTAGATATGTTTTTAGTTAGACACTTCATTGTTTTGTTGTTGTTACTGTAAAATAATTTTAAGGCATACATAAAAACTTTTCCACGGGTTCTCTTTACTTAATAATGTTTGTAAATAAGTTTAGTTATTTCAAGTGCAAGTAATTAAGCATGTTCTTTTATGCGCAAATAATTTCCACTTAACTACCAATTAATTTCAAATTTCTCATAACAAACGTCTTAGTTTGTCCACATAAAGTTGTATGCATTGTTATAGTAACAAAATGTCTTTTTTTGTTCATTTATTTTAAAAATTTACTTAGTCTTAATGCCCACTAATATTACGTCATCTTGTAGGCTCATTTAGTATGTTAACTTTCTCTAAATTTTAGTAACATATCGTTTGAAGTGTCCAGATGTATGGATAAAGATCTTCTTGCTTTTTCTTAGTTTTTGTATTGTTGTTCGTAATTTATTACACTAATTTATGTTTTTTATTAATGAGCTGTGAACTATTTGGTCGGTTTGATTTTGGATGCATTGCTCAATAAGATAAATAATGTGGAAAGGGTAATTTTATTTACATCTCTAGAAATCTATGCATGTGTTTGCATTTAATTTAAGAGAAGCAGATGTTTACGAATATTCTTTTCCTTCAATTTTACTTCTCAACGTAACTCATTCTACAAATAATCCTACTTTGTATTACCTTATCTGCTAAGACTATTCACTTTACATCTTACTTTACTAAAAGTCTAGTTTGTTGTTGTATTATGTTTTTTTGTTTCGTAATTTAGTTCTACTTCTTCCCCAAGGCTAGGTAAAAACTAAATATAATAATAAATACTTATATTTAATATGAATTTTGTATGCTTTGAAAATCTTATAGGGTCGTTAAAGGTGGAAAAGTTATTGATTTATAAGTGAATAAAACTCTAAAACTAAAAATGAACTCTTGGGTTAACTAAAATATATGTCTCACTCTTAGCGACATTAAATTGCATCAATTTTTAGATTTTTTTTTGATTTCTTATGACTGTCAAGTTATTTAAACTTTTGTTCAACCTGAACTAATAGCGTTTGTTATTGAGAGTTAATGCTGTTTCGTATTTAATTCTACTAACAGCCCAAAGCTAACTAAATACTAAACAGAGTTCTATTATTTGTTTTAACAAATAGTTTAAACTAAAAGTAAAGCTTAATGTTTTATAGTATATATCCTTGGTTTTTTAATATGAATGGTTAAGTTTTATAGTAGACAACCTTGGTATAATTATATAAGTAACACAAAAGTTTTGCATTGTAGTTTAGTTTATCAGTATTTATTATGATTAAAATATTTAAAGTGTTTTATGATAATTAATACTAAGTCTCATAAATACCAAACATCTTGTAGACGGTTTGTTTATAAAGTCAGTTGAAAGTTGTCACTATTTCAGTTTAATTACAATTAGACATACTACGTGTTATTTGTTTTACTTAAAATTTATAAGCAACCACATGGATTTATTTGACAATAAAAACAATGTTTTAAAGCTCTGTACTTTTGATTAATTAAATCAAATGCCGTTACGCCAACTAATTCTTTAGTTATTTTTCAACAATAACTTTATTATTTCAAATAATTTTTTTTAAAAGGTATTTGTCTAGTGTAGAAGAAAATTGTGGGATTAGTTGTGAATTATGTCATATTCGTATTTAAACATACCTCATTCTAACAATATTGAAATTAGATCCAATTTTGTATTTTAGTTGGTAGCTCAATATTTTGTTCGTATTACTGTAAAATTAATAAAAAGTTTGTTTGAAAAATATTCTCTATAGTTTCTCTAAAATTAATAGCGTTTGTTTTTAAGTCTAAAACGGTATTACATTTCGTAAGTTAATTCTACTTCTAGCCCACTACATTCATTATTAGTATTTTATTACCAATCATCATCTTGTTATGTTGGTTTGTATGATTAGTTCAACTTTATGTCTCAAACAATACCTATTTTACCTTCAAGTAATGAACACAGTTCAAATATACTTCCTATCTAAAATCTTTATGACTTATTCAGTCCAGTTTCATGGTCAAATAATTTTTACTTGATATTCAACCGTTACACTAACTTTTTTAACGCTAAGTGTGTGTCTAATTCTAGTTAGTTTAACTTTAGTTTTTTTTTGTAAATATTCAAGCCTTGTTGTAAAATATCAATTTGTCCGCCATATTTATCTTATTTCTTCCTTAGGCTTTGCTTTGTTATATAAACGTGAAACATTTTTTTGTTAGTTATATCTTGTAGGTTGTTGTAGATATATTGCACATTAAGCATGAATACTTTGTATTTCTTTTTTCAGCTGTTAAAACATTTTCTAATCTTTTCTGTACCAGTCCATTGTTTTATCTTCTTATTTCCTACTTATTGTGTATATTTCTTTCAAGTTTAATTTTAACAACATCTGAGCTTGTTTGGTTTTTCAATTTAGTTTCTGTTTAAATATTGAAACAATCTCTCTAATAAACCAGCAATTCATTTATTTTCTTCCTAAAGTTTTTTAGTAGTTTAATTTTTAAGTAACTTCACAGTTAATTACTACGATTGTATTTTAAGCAAAATTCTTTTGAAGTACCAAAGTAGTATATAAACAGGGTTGCAAAAAGACTTAAAAACCAGGAATTTGACAATTAGGGTTAAAAAACTCTCAAAAAACCTAGAATTTTGAACTAAAATCATTAAAAAACCTGTAAAAATTTAAAAGAAAGAGTTTTTAATTATTGAAAATTCTATTAAACACGATTAATATAGATAAAATTATATATCACTAAAAAAAAATATTTAAATTTGCTTTATAGTACGTTGTTTTACTAGTTAAAAAAATTTTTCAGCTTTAATTATATTTTGTACTAAAAATGAGCAAAAAATCTTGTTCTTAAAAAAACCTGGAAGAAATTTTCAAAAAAAACTTTTGGTAACCCTGTATAAAGTTTCGTATTTTTGTACCGTGGTTTTTAGTATTATTTGCTGGATATTGACTACAAGTTATACATATTTGTAGTAAATAATCCGGCTATCATGCTCTAAATCAAGTTCAACAATTATACGGAACTAATTCAGAGTGACGTCGTTGTTTTATGTTTCCTTGAATTAATCTTGTTTGTTCGCTGTATCGTCGCCTGTTCTAATTCCATGTCTAAAACATTGTAAGTTTTTGTTTTATTAAAAACACTTAGAATTAGTTTCTTGCCTAAACTAAAGCAAGTTCAAACATACCATTTTAAGACATTTCTAGCCCTTAGATTTGTTTTTGTTTCAAAGCTGAATTAAATTACTTGCATCACCTAAATAACTTTTTAATTTTAGTTTAACCGTTGAATTTTTGCAAATTGTCACTTTTTCACATCTTTCAAATACATGTAGTATCTCTATTAGTTTTTGATTGCTGCTTACAGTTCATATTGATTATATTTGATATATTTTTCACAATGTTTTGTATATATTTCGACCACAACTTTTTATCTAAATTTTCAATTATGTTCTAATATTTCTAAACTTGCTATAAAGTTTATTTTAGTTCTTATAAAACAATTATTTTGATTTATCATTCTAAATTTGAAATTCATCCGTTTTTTATGCGATTTTAAAAACAAATCCAATAATCAAAATTTTTCTGTCCATTCCACTTTTACTGTACAAAATTTTAAAAACATCGAAGTTTTAAGTACAGTGACGTAATAATTAAAACATTGACAATATTATTGATAGTATTAGTATTATTAGTAAAAGTTTAAATTCAAAAACTTAAAGTTATCAATTACTGTAAAAAACCTTGATATCCAGCCTGACAACTGTGCTACAAACCATTAAAATATAGCAAGTTTACTTATAGTTAACACTTCATTGTTTTTTTGTTATTACAGTAAAGTTATTTAAAGGTTTACTTAAAAATAAATCTATGTGTTCTTTTTAATAAATGTTATTTGTGTATAAGTCTGTTTTGATGTTATATTATGTTTTTTTGTTTGTCTGTTTAGTTCTATTTCTTGCCCAACAAGTAAAGACTGAATATAGTTGTATATATTTAAATTTAAAGTGTACTTTGCATGTTTTCGAAATCTTATAGGGTCGTTAAAGGTAGGATATTTATTTATAAGTGAATAAAACTCTTGCATTAACTAAAATATATGTTTTAATCTTAACGACATCAAATTGTATCCAGTTTCGTATTGTTAGGTAGCTTATGATTTCTTATGACTGTCAAGTTGTTTAAACTTTTGTTCAACCTGAACTTTGAGCGTTTGTTATTGAGAGTTAATGCTGTTTCGTATTTAATTCATCTAACAGCCCAAAACTAAGCAGATTTTTTTTAACAGATAGATTTAAACTAAAAGTAAAGCTTATTGTTTTATAGTATACATCCTTGGTGTTATACTATGAATGATGCAGTTTTATAGTAGACAACCTTGGTATTATTCTGTAAGTAACACAACAGTTTTGCATTGTAGTTTAGTTTATCAGTATTTATTGTAATTCAAATAGTTAAACTATTTTATGGTATTTATTCAATTAGTATTTATGGTACTAAGTCTCATAAGTATCAAATAAAATTTTTGTTTAGTATTTAACTATCTTGTAGACTGTTTGTTTATAAAAGTCAGCTAAAAGTTGTTCATGTCACTTTTTCAGTTTAATTTCAATTAGACATACCACGTGTTATTTGTTTTCCTTACAATTTATAAAAAACCACATGGATTTATTTGAAAATAAAAGCAAAGTTTCAACGATTCAACAGTTTTAAATAGTTATTGTAATTAAATTTTCTATAATTATTCTTTTGTAGTCGAATTTAGATACTATTTTTTTAAGTACGATAATATGTCGTATGAGTAGCAAATGATAAGACAAAATTTAATAACTAAAGTAACTGCTATTACAATTATACGGTCTATTTATAAAAGTTTAAATACATCTATAATACTCCTCTTAATTGTTCTTAGTTTTCATAAGATTAAGAGTCATTTTTGAGTTTTAAACTCAAACTATAGTGTTATAAGTTTTTATATATTTAAGCTAACAATAACTTTAGCTGTAAAAAAGCGTTCTAAAATTACGGATAACCAAAAATAGATTGACTTAAGTTAATAGTTTATCAATGATAACAGAATACTTTATGAATTTGTTTAATAGGGTGCTGACCCTGTTTTCAATTTATTTCAGCTCTTATTTTAAATCAATATTTTTTGATAATTATACAAGTTTTCAATGATATAAGTGTTTAAGGTCTAATTGATTTTATTTAAAGTTAGGCCTCACATTAAACTAGTGAATAAAATTAATTAAATATGATGAATATAACAAAAATAGCAAGCTTTACATACAAACTATACTAAGTACTGTTTGTTGTAAATTGAAGTTATTGAAACCTGTAGTAGACAACAAAAAAGTAATCTTTTAATTATATTGGTATTTATCTAAGAACAAAGTAGTTTTATAGTCTTATAACAGGGTCAGCAGCCATATGTAACTCGCGGGCCTAGGAAAAGTTGCTACAGGACCGCACTACTTAGAAACAAACATTTAATGGCCGCATCTATTTAAAAATAGTTCTGGTATCAGTAGAAAAATATTATTAAAGATCAAAAATATGATAATTGAGCAATATTAATGCATAAATAAAGGAATAAGAGCCTAACTGTCAGTTTTTACTTAAAATATTGTTTTTAAAACTATTCTTTGGTTGAAAAGGAGCTCGCGGGCCGCATATTTTGACTTTGAGGACCGCAGTTTGCCGACCCTTGTCTTATAAAATTATCTTATTGCTTAATGGATATTAAACTTAGTATCATCAAGTGTTTAATGTTTTAGATCACGTCCACGAAAAAAGTTATTACTTTATTGATATCTTTATCTTATTTCATTTGTAATAGCAGTTTAGACTTATACTTTTAACTTTTTACTTGAACTTTTAGAACTTTAGATACATACTTTCATATGATTCAATAATATTAGCTTACAAATACATAGTTCAAAATTGTTATTGAAACTTAAAATAAGTGAAATTTAACTCAATTTAACTTTTCTAATATTTTATATAGTATATTTTTTCGATCTATTCAAAGGAGCAATGGCGTAGAGGTAAGTGTCGGCGCACGCGCAGCGAGAAACCTGAGTTCTAGTCCGCGCAGTGGCTTGTTATTCTATTTAGAGATTCACTTTTTTTTTAAATGATATTCTATTAGCTATTATAAAAATGAGGTCATAAGCGATACAATAGTTTTGTTATAATGATTTAAGATTATGTAAATGTAAACAAATATTGTAGTTTAACGAATTATACCGAATTAAACCCGTGATCTCGGAGTATATCCAGTATTTTGACTCGTTTATTTTATTTAGGCATTTGTCTTAGCTGAGCTGGCTTATACGAATGATTATAATTTAAACAAAATATTATTATCAAGATATAAAAATTCATATAATAGCAGTCAAACGGTCCTAATGAATACTTATTTTACCTAAAAATAGAATCTAAAGCTTAAGGTAGTACTGAAAAAATGATTTTTAATTCTAAAAGTAAACAACATGCATATCAATACTAAGATACTTTATAAAAAATATAAATATATTACATATACAACCTTTTTTATTTTATAATATTGTATACTTATTTGTCTATTAGTTTGGTGGTTAAAATATCCCAGCGCATGTAACCCTTTAGTTTATAATAAAACACTCTGCTAAAAATTTGTTTTTACTTTCAATATTATTTTAAACATTAAAATAACATATTAGCGTGAACACATCTCTAATGTTGTATTTCTAATATTAAAATTATAGTATAAGTAATACTTTAAAAACTGAAAGTCCTCCAATTAAATGGACACGCTTCGTTCTGACCCAAGCACAGTCTCCAACTTTATACTCTTTTCTCGTAAGAATATATATTACAAATCAAGCTAAACCGAAAAGCAGTGATGGCCCAGTGGTCAAGGCGGTGGAATGGAAATCCTGACTTTACGTGTTCGAACCCCGACATGTCCCAGTTTTTTTTTGTGTTTCTAACCTGTCAGTTCAAAATTATTTGCAAGATGCTCTACTATGTTTATGTATGTTTTAAAAATTTTAAAATAATGGTTTAATGGTTAATTATAATAAACAAAATAAAAAACTAGTAACATCTAAACGAGCCTTTTAGGCTAGTTGTTTACTTTTGAAGTTTTTGTTTTATATTTTATTGTTTTTACTTTAATTTACAAGTTATATTTAAATTAAATAAAATTAACCTTTTTATGGTGCTCAGTTTTTTTTTCTCAAAGTAACATGTTCACTCTTCTTTCTTTGCAAAAAACTTAAGTTTTGTATATATCTATAGTCAGCCTATAGTCAGAAAAAAATGGTATTAAAACTTTCACGAGTTTAACAATTCCTTGTTTTCTTTTAAATATCTTTATTAATAATTAAACATCTAATTAAGAACCCTTTTGAGAAAAAAACTAGAGATTTATTTTGAATTTGTAACTGTTTAACTTGTTTATAACAAGAAAAATTAAGTTAACAAATAAAAAGTTTTTTTGAAACTAATACTTAATAAATAGACAACATTTTGATTTTGTGCGTAGTTGAGTTTAATTAGTACAAGTATTGCTTCGAATATATGTTTATATTTTAATGTACAGATTTAAGACGACATTTGTTACTTTTAAAATATCTGAGTTTTGTTATTTGTAAATTAAAACCAAAATTTTTAGAGTACATACTTCCCTTGAGGAGCACTTTAAAATTTTGTTCAAAGTGCGTTTTCAAGGGGAATACTTCTCTGTATAGTAAATTTTGTTTGATAAAATATAATTTGAACGACTGGAAAATATCTAACACAATTTAAGTAAATACAATAAGTACTAAAAATAGTAAAACTATAAAACTAGCTAAAAAAAATTGAATAAATGTTAATATACTGTAACCTGATTTAAATCAAATAAAACTAGATCAATATTTTTTTTTAAATCTAGCCAGTATTTGTTTATTAAAGAAATATACTACCTCTACAGTTATCATAAAAAGCTACTTTCGAATAAATTTTTCATTGCGTTGCTGTTGACTGCCGTAAAACTCAATGAAAGTTAATTATCAGTATTAAGATCCTTCAACAGCTTAATAGTTTCCTGGTCGTATATATTTTGTTCGTCAAGTTAAACTTATTACTTTATTGATAGCAGAATTTTATTTCATTTGTAACAGCAGTTTAGACTTATATTTTTTAGTTTTTACTTAAGCTATTAGAACTTTAAATACATACTTAAATATGATTCAATAATATTAGAAATACATAGTTTAAAAATATTATTGAAACTTAAAATTATGTAAAATTTAACTCAAGTAACGTATTTAGTATTTTATATAGTGTATATATTCGATTTATTCAAAGGAGCAATGGTGTAGAGCTGAGTGCCGGAGCACGCCAAGCGACAGATTTGAGTTCAAGTCCGCGCAGTGTTATTTTATTTTTTAAAGGGAATCACTGTTTTTTTTTAATTAATATTCTATTAGCTATGCAATACAATAGTTTTGTTTAATGATTTAAGATTGTGTAAATGTAAACCAATATTGTAGTAAAAACATAATATTATTGTCAAACTATAAAATTTCATCTAATAAAAATCAAACGGTCTAAATCAATACTTATTTTTCCTAAAAATAGAATCTAAAGCTTAATGTAGTACTGAAAAGTAAGTTTCAATTTTTAAAAGTGATAAACATGCATATTAATACTAAGATACTTTATAAAAAATGCAAAAATATTACATAGATAACCTTCTTTATTTTATAATATTGTATACTTATTTGTTTATTAGTTTGGTGTTTAAAATATCCCAGCGCATGTAACCCTTTAGTTTTTAACAAAAACTCTGTTACAAATTTGTTTTTACTTTCAATGTTAATTTGAATCTTAAACTAACATATTAGCGTGAACAAATCTCTAATGTTACATCTCTAACATTAAGATTATAGTATAAATAATACTTTAAAAACAGAAAGTCCTCCAATTAAATTGACAAGCTTCGTTTTGACCCAAGCACAGTTTCCAACTTTATACTCCTTTCTCATAAGAATATATATTTTAAATCAAGTTAACCGACAAGCAGCGATGGCCGAGTGGTAGAACTTAACAATAGAAGCCATACTAATGCTCCGTTCAGACATAAATTCCACTCAACTGAACTAATGAATTAATTCAGTCATAAGAACAAATTTATAAACTAAAAACAAACCAACTATAAAGCACAGCATGTCATATCGGCACGCGTTTGTATCGTATGGTTTACACAATTTATTTATTCATGGTTGCTAATTCAAAATACTTTTTCATCAAATTGATTTAAATATTTAACAGAGGGTTACTGTAGGCTAGCAAGCTTTTTCCTTTTTCTTTCCAATGTAAAAAACTAAAATGCTGTTAACCAATTATTTGCTTGTAATTCTAGCTTTAATGAGTTTAATTTTTAATTAAAAAATCAAATTTTAGTTTCATGATTAGAACATAGGTACTGTAAAAAAACGAGTTGTTTGAGAGTCTTAAAAGAAAATTTGTACAACCAAGTCTAGTACAATATTACTAAATCTTAATTATTTTTCTGGGTTACAACTTAATAAATTCGATAAATTTCTAATCATATACTTACTATAAGCTATTTTGTATTTTATTTGATTTAGTTTTAAATAGTCAACTCAGTTACGAACGATAGCTTCAAGTTTGTATAAATTGAAATAAGTTTGGACACCTCAATATGTTTTTGAAAATCTAAAAAACGATCTAGTATCTGTTTGAAGAGGTATTTAAATTTAAGAAATTAAAATAACTAAGCCTCATCAGCTAAGAAGTTTTAGTCAGACATATTATTCTACGACTTCTTTAATCTGCTTAAATTGTTCTTTAATTAAGTAAGCAATTATTCAGTTACAGCCACTTTTACTGGGAAGAAACACATAAAAACAGTTTTATACAGGAATAGATTACAAAAAATTTATCAGGCTTTTAATTTAAAAAAATTATAAGTTTGGAGACTTATCGCGCAAACCAAATAGGACACTGATTTATTTTTTTGTTTTAAATGAAATGTTTTATTTTTGGTTAATAAAAATCAACGTGGTATAAACTTTCAAACACAAGTTCTTTTAAGCTTTATAGTTTTTAGATTATAAATATACATGTATACATCATTTTGGTTTGTGATGAATAAAATAAAATTATTTATTATTAGCCTGGGCAAAAAAAAAAGAGTCGTATAATTAAATTACTCATGACTATTTACAATATTTTGAGTGGAAACTAATTATAACGGTTTTAAATTTCATCAGGAGTACTAAGGAGAATAGTTTTGTGTTCTTGTTTTTTAAGGACTGTAATGAATAAAATAAGTACTAAATTACATAGTCAACTGAGTCAGCTTTTATATATATCTTTTATTTGAAAGAAAGGTTTAAAAAAGATTTTGTCTCACTATTTTTGTAATTTGAAGCAGCTGAATTTTTGTAAAATGTTTTATAAAGAAAATAGTTAGATACTGTTGAGTGTTTTTAAATTCGTGATATTGTGTTTAGTTTTTTGTAGTTTCGTTAGACTAACTTTTTTCTTTAATATCTCTTCTGTTCTGTGTACGCAATTATTAAATCAAAAATTATACAAAGTATACAAAACAGGTTCTGCTTTAAATATTTACAGATTTACTTAATGATTGTAAATAAATTATTACTACACAGTTGTGGAAAAAAAGTAATCAGTTAAAATAAATAAAACAATTCCTTTTAGTCTTTGTAAGTTTATATCAAAGAGACTTAACTATCAAGTTTTAATCATTTTAATATTGACAGTTTTATTACAAATGTAGTTTAAAAGTATGAAACAAAATCTAAACAAAATGCAAACTTTAAAATGTTAAAGCTAAAATTTAATAAAATGTTTTAAGACTAAGAGCTAAAATGTCAAACTGACTTCATGCAAGTAAAAATTGTAAGTTTGAGTAATCATATAAACTATTAAAAGTTTAAGTTTATTAAAAATGGTACAAGTTTTTGTTATGACTAATGAAGTAAATTAGGTTTAATAAAAGATGACACTCTATTTATAATAATTTCTTAAACTTGCTATTTCAACGAACTTTTTGAATTTATACTTTTTAGAAGTTTAAAGTTAGCAAATTTTAGAAAACATACTAAAAAAAAACAAACAGTAATCAGAGAAATAAATTTATTTTTACACTAACAATAAATAAACGTAAATATGAAAGAAAGCGACTCTAAAACATCTATTGAGAAAGTGTTAACATTTTTTAGCAAGCTGTGTATATTAAACTATCAAAAAATAAGTTAAAACTGAAGAACTAAATATGTATCTATTAAAGTAACAAGTTTTACAGTATATTGTATATGTTTCAAGTTTTTTAGTATTTATCTGTAAAAATAAGCAGGCTCTTCTTGATTTACTATTCTATAAGATATCCTAAAAACCAGGATCTTTATTTTATGGCTTCTTCAATGGACCGTCCTGAAATATTTCTACGGTTAGTAGATCTGAAAACAAAACAAATAGTTATATAAATTATCTTTTATTATTTAAGTTTAAAGATTTGATGTTTAAAACTTTTGTGTGGAAAGGCAAAATTTTCGATACTGAATGCGTTAAAATAATAAACTTTCTTAAAAACTTTTTTACTTTTTTTAAGAATTAGTTAGTCCGAATAACCAAAACTATAAATTTAGATTCTACTTTTCATTTTAACAATAAAGAAGGATAGTTAGTATTTTTACTGTAATGAACAGTTAAGTTACATACCGCCATTGATATTAGCATCATTTGTTTTATGTAGGGAGGAGAAGGTGTGATGCTCATGTTAGACTATTGTTAACAAAGTCAATATTGGCAGAAGTATTTATAAAAAAGAGTCGAAAATGTTTTTGTTTAATAATTTTGTGTAACTTAAATTAAATAACAATTAAAAATTAATAATTGATTTTTTATTGATCTTTATTTCATTTTATAAATTTTTATTAAAACTGCTCAAAAAATGTTATAAAATGTATAGTGTAAGGTTCAAGGACTTAAAAGTCTCTATCTAACCAATCTAATGACCATAGTTGTGAACGTCCACATTTTTCCTTCTTTTACTTGTATACAATATAAAAGTTCATTTTACTGACCTGATGATTTTACAAAAACCTTTACAGGCTTTACATCTTGCTGTTTATTTTCAAACGTCTGCGGGCCACCGTAAGTGAAATAATCTTCCTCATTACTAAGACGACTGTAACTGTTATGTTTATAGTTATAGTATTGTTGTGAATTTCGGTGATATTGTTTTATCTCTTCTTCTTTCTCCTCCGGTTCTTCTACTGTTTATATTTTGTTGGGACAACTATGTTAACTTAATAATAGAAACGATAAAAGAAATGCTATTTAGTCTGTAAAGTTTAATTAAGTGCAATCATAAAACAAGTACAAATTTAAAAAATTAAAAGAGAGTTTATACTTGTTTTTAAAATCTGATGAATATAAATCTAGACTAATGTAGTAATAAAACTTACTTTACATAAATAAAATATTTATAAATTTAATTTTTAACGTAAAACATGAGTTAATTGTTACACGGCTTTAATACTAACCGCCACTATTATTTTCAAAAAACAAAGGTTCTTGAAGTAATGGTGTTGTTTCTTTCAATGACCTTTCTCTTTTAACAATCTTCTTTAAGTTTCTTCTCTGAATTTCGTCCAGCTCAAATTTTATACCAAGTTTCTTCTTACTTGACTCAATAACCTAATTAATTAAACTTTTAATTATAAAAAATACCTACTTTTACAGCAAATCGTCAAACAAAAACTAAGACTGAAAGTTGATAAATTAGTTTAAGAAAAATTGTAAAAAGTTATTGTAATTATTATAATTTATTGATTAATTAAAAAAACGCTTAATATGTTTGGTCCTAGGACCTGGTGCACGAAAAACCTTATCAGGTTGCACACCACAGATACCTTTTAACCTCTTGTCCAGGACAAATTAGCTTCAATTTAAGTAAGTATCGGTTATAATAAACTTTATACTTTTGATATTAAATGTTAAACTACTACTACTACTTCTGTTTGAAATTGTTTTAATGTTATCAAGAATGTGTTTACTATATAATTTGTCTATATATGGCTACAAAACAGTTTAAATGCTTTTACAGTTTACAGTAACCTTATCTGGACGGTCCTTGGTTTGTAGAGATTTAATTTTAACGAGAGCTCTCAATCTTTTCAACTCTACTTCTTCAGGATTGCTTTTATGGATATGACGTTTTGTTCTTTTAACAACCTGTTATAAATATTTAAAATTTATTTAGTTGACTATATATAGAGGTGTGCAACTAAATATGTTGATTCCAACCCGGTTTCGGTGACAAAAAATATCTATAAAAAGAAAAATATTTATTCTGAGTAAGAAAACGAAATCCAAGACAGAAAATACTGTGCTTAAAGGAATAGATTTGAGGTAATGTTGAATTAATTTGTATTCTAAAGAAATATTTATGTATTGTTGACATTATGTTTTCAATTGTTTTTAATACGTCGTAACTTTCCTATTATGTACAATAATGAATTATATAACACTATAATAATTATCAACATATGGTGATAAATAAAATATTTAAAAAAAATAACTTTAGGGTTTCGCACTTTGAATTATAAACAGTAAAGAATATAAACTAAGGGTGGGCAACTTTGCTAGTTGACCAAAAAAAAACATTTTGAACTTATTTTAAAATCTTTTGTGGAAAAGAATTTTGAAAGTTCGGGTTATGATCAAATCAGTTAAAGTAAAATTTCATAGAAATATTCTTTCTAAACACTATCCTATTATGTAATAATAACAAATTGAGAAAACATTTCATTACCCTTTTACTAAAAAGCTTAATTTTAATGTATTTTTCCCATTTTTTATACTAAATCGCAAGCTGGAGATTTCTGTCAGTGGCAGGACGAAACATTTTGGCTGTACGTTACGGAGCCCCTACTAGAAATAAATCTCAAAAAAAATAAACATAAACAACATAAGACTTTCAACAATTTAATTTTACCCACTTCTGTAAACACAGTTTAAACAGATATAAGTTATAGAAAATTATTAAATAATATTTTCTACCAACTACAAAAATTTATTAACTTATAATTAACAGTTATTAATGTAATCAAGTCATAATGTTTTACATAAAAATAGCATTAACCTCGTTAGTTCGCACATCGGTGTGAATCCTGGCTTTGCATCCGCCACCTCGCTTGTCGCACCTCCAAATTTTTGACGTCATCTTCTTGTTGTGCTTGTAGAAGTTGAACGTGTGGCCCCTGTCGACAAACTTTGCCGGTGGATTTATGCGCGTTGGACTTCTTGTTCTTACTTTTCTTGATTTTTTTACTTTACTTTCGATGTTTTTAGGAATCCATTGGTTTCCACCTTGAAATTGATAATAAAATTAACAATATTTAATCAAACACTTTTACAATGCTTAGGAGTAAACTATTTTAATTAGATGTCTAAATTAGACTAAGTTTTAGCATTGTGTGCACAGTATCTAAAGAACAAATAATGATCTAATATATACATGTTTTTGCGATAAACTCCTTGTTAAATTCAGAGTTATCTACCGTTTTGAAGAATTTTTGATATTTTACAAGTAAATTAATATCGAATGTAAGTTCGTTAAAAGTATTTAAGAATTTTTAATGGTGTTTTACTGTTATTAACTGAAAATTTAGGGTCGTAAATAACTTTAACATAAACAGAATTGTATATTAATTTAAAAATGTTATATACCTGACGGGCCAGAGTTTGAACTCATCTGTTGCACACTTGTACTATAGAAAGATATAAAAGACATGAATTCCTGGTCTGACATTGTCATTAAATCACAACACAATGGGTCGCTAAGCATTTCTACTTTAGACATAAATTGTAAATGATCAGAGTATGAATTGATTTGATGCGAACTTGTATTAAGATCAGCAGACAAATTATCTAAATGGATTTTTTGCTGCAACTATGTTGAGATGCATGGTAACTCTCAGAATTTTCAACGTCAATTAAATTAGATGAGATTGTCGTATCTACAGGACCTGTATAATAAGAAACAGTTTTACTAAAAGTTTGTCTATAAAACTACTAATTAAAACGCTAGGAAAATATTTGACAAAAACTACTTAAACTGTTCATTTGATTTGTTTTATTTTCTTTTAGTATGTTATTAATATATTATTTCATATTAAACAACTTGTATAACCTTAAAATGAGTTTATACATTAGATACAAAACTAATAACCACACCTAATTGAGAGAAACTTGAACGCATATGATACAAACTAGTATTATCTACAGTAGGCATGTTGTTTGGAAAGCTTTTGTTTGAAACGTCAGTCAAATTAGATGAGCTAGTCATTATTTCAGGACCTGAAAGTATAAAAAAATATTTATGTGTTAAAGTATGGTTAATAAAAAAAAACTGACTTTATTATTTAAAACTTTTCATAAACCAATAGGTATTTTATAAAATCAACATTTATATTTTTGTGTAGTTTATTTAATTTTATTTACTATTACTCGTTTGTGTTAGTACTTCGAAACTTTCATTCATTATGTAAAAAAAAAATTATTGACATACCTTCATTTGTATTTAAAAGGTTGTTAGTAGTTTCCATTTTTTTTAGCTTATCAAGTACTTTTGTTTTATCTGTAAAAAAAAAACTAAATTACTAACGATTAAATTTGATGTTGTCAAATTTGCTCAAATAGAAACTTATACGATTATAATATTTAGTATATGTTTATACAAGCGTTTTTCTAATTTATTTTCATAAGCACCATTATCTATATATTTAGTATAAAATTATTTAAAATTTTTAAGTAAACAGATAACTATGCTTATAATCCCTGACTTTTTTGGCTTTATAAATAAAGACTTGTATGTTTTTGATTGTGTGTTTATATGTATTTATTAACATGTATAAAACACTTTTTTATAAAATATAACATTTTCTAATTTAACTCATGGAAAATTAAATGTACAATAGAATTAATTTAATTAACAAAGACTAGTTATAAATAAATTAAATATTGTTCAAATAATAATTTTCATAATTAAACAAAAATACACTAGTAATTTTACATAGAATAGTAAGCAGAAACTAAAAGTTTTATTCTCTGTCTAATCAACAACTTGTCTTAATTGTCTTAGTGTCTTAATTATCTTAATCTCTTAATTGTTTTTTCAATATTAAACCAAAAAATAAACTAGTAATTTTACATGCAATAGTAAGCAAAAACTAAAAGCTTTATTCTCTGTCTCTAGCTCTTATCAAGAACAAACCTTGATAATAATGAAAACAAAATTAATAAGTTTGCTTTATATACTTGTGTTCTGGTCGACTGATTTTCTCACACTCAATACTCAAACAATTATCAATCAATAACCAAACATTGCAATATTTTTTCAGCTTTATTATTTGTTTTATAGCAAAAAGATTGAATATAAGTAAATACAAAAGGTAAAATTGGTAACTGAGGTTCAAATCTATATAATGCATTAAGACTTTACCATAAATAAAAAAAAAATTAATACTTAATGATAAACATAATTGAGATCTGACAAATTTTAATAAAAACTAAACCAACCATTTGATAAATAAATTAAGATAATACCGTAAAAAAATATGGATAAAAACAAATTTCTTAACTTATTTATTAAAAACCAAACAAACCATTTGGAACCCCCCATCAAAAGTAGAATTGCTAATCTGGCTCATTCTTGATTCCGGTCTATTCATTGGCTGTTTGAAAGAACTCTGATTGCTAATTGGCTGGTTGAAAGAACTCTGCACGCTCATTGGTTGCTGCATCGCATGCATGAACGGCTATTGGGCTGTCTAGACGGTAATTGGTTGCTGCGTGGGATGCTAATTGCTAATTGGCTGTTGAACGGAATGTCGGTTGCTCATTGGTAGTTGCTGGTCCAATAGGAACGATGATTGAGTCGTGGCGAAAGAAGTCAATGAAGATGATGATGCCTGTGGAATGATGTTAAATTTGTTAACAAAGCATAAAAACCTAATTTGAACTACCAGTTAAAAAAAAAGCTGTTTGGTTATTTTTTGCAGTCCGTGTTTATGTTGTCAAAAATTATTAAAAACAATACAAATTTTTTTCATTTTTTAGAAAATAAACTGTAAAAATGCAAAAGTCAGTTGTAAGAGTTAAGTACATAGGGGGGTCTGACATTTTTTTCTTTACTAAAAATAACATTGGATCTTATATGAAAAATAATATTAGATCGTTTGCTCATATCTCAAAAAATACTTTGAATTTTTTCAAGCGGGTAAAAAGTGACTGGGTAGTTTTAACATATTTCTAACATATATGTGACAAATTTTTGTTGGTAGTTTTGATTAAAGAAATGGTCGAACTTAAACTAATTTATATATAACTTGTCTTATATAACTTGAATAGATAATGAACAATGACAATTTTTTATAAAATCAAATAAAAGTAAACATTTATCATCATGTTTAATTTAGAGATAATTACATTGAATTAGTTAAAGCTACATATTTGTATGATGATTTTACCAAACAACCTGATTTAGTAATCCTGATGAAATTATATAAAAAAGTTCGTATCATCAAAATGCTTATATGTCTGTATCTATGTGTTCTTTACTCAATAATAAATAACTGCAAAAAAAAAAATCAAAAAATTTAAATACAAATATCAAACCTGTGTTAACAATAGATGAGTTTTCTTTATTATTAGCTCTAATATCAACACTTAGAAACTGGTTACTTGAAGGATTTGAATAAAATTTGCAGATTGCTACCTACAAAAAAAATTAACATCTTTAAAAACTACTAATAAAACTAAATGTACAATGTTAATAAAAAAACTAAGTTAATATTTCCAAAAAAAAATGTTTACAAAAGTTATAAAAGTATGATTAATGAAACACAAGTTTATGATATGTAATGGGTACATATTGAAATAAAGTAATATTTTAAATTGTTGTTTTAGTTTATAACTTTTTGTTAACCTGTTTTGAAAATTCAAACAATAAATTTGCCTTGTCAAAAACAACAGTCCAGTATTGCCTTCTGCCATCGTAGAATCCAGAGCAATTTTTGCCTTGAACCTTGATCAATTTTAAACTGACATCATTTAAAATATTAATGCCAATGGTTTAAGTAGTAGTTTAAAATTGAAACTTATATAAGTGCTAGTTTGATTATTTAGGTTTGAAAAAAAAAACTAAATTTATGTTATAGTTTATAGTTATTAGAATGATTTAACACAAATTTACATTTTTTAAGGTGGATACAAAATAATACATTCATATATTTTTTAGAGTATACAAAAATAATTTGAACGTAATAAAAAATTTAACAAATATTTTTACAACAAAACAGAAAATGTTCAACTTTAAAAAACATATCAAAACTAACTGATACTCAACATAAACAACCTAATTTAACTTTTAAACTAACTATCTCAAATTAAGAAAAACAAACTTACATTCAATGTCAGTTGGGGATAAATTTGAACTTGGGTCACAGGTTTTTGTTTTGATAAGTACAACAAGATTTTGAACTAAAAATTTTTACAACAAATCTAAAATTTTAAGCAAATTAAAAAACTAACACTAATTATTGGCCATAATTACTTACTGGTTGAAAACTAAAATTTATGATAACTAAATAATCAAGTTTTGAATAAATAAATTCATAACAAAAATAATAATTACAATTAGTTAATTTTTGTTTTTCACAATTGTACTGTGGAAACTCCAAAATCAAAATTTTTAACAGCAAAAATATTTTCAAAAAGACAAACATGTTTCCTGCTAACAGCGTTGCTAAATGTTTTTGGCAAATTTTCTCCAGGTTTTTAAAATTTACTCCAGGTTTTCAAAAGTACACATTTCTGGGTCTATTTTAGTTTAAGGTAAGAAACTGTGTTAAACAGTGTAAAAACATTAATAACATATCTTATAGCTTCTTAAATATGTTTTTTGATTCAAAAAAGAATGATGATGACAAAAAATATTTATCTTTATGATAGGTTATTTGTATCAAATCCAAGTTATACTATGTAAGATGTAAAAATTGTTAAAAGTTTCAGGCTTTTCCAGGTTTTTAGACTTTTTGGCAACCCTGTATTATTCATCAAATTAATATTTAAATATTACCATAACAAAATTACAAACAGTATTTATACTTTGAAGCTAAATCGAATGGTTCATATAAATCTGTAAACAATTTATAGATCTCAATGATTTTAAAATGCAAATTAGTTTTGAAAACTTGGTTTAAACAACATTGTTTGAATTCATTCAAAAACATCTTTATTAAAGCAACAAACAAGTAAAATCGATTTCGGCTAACGCTTTTCAATTACTTTAGTTAGCAACTAATTTTAAGATTAAATTTTGAGTATATAAATAGTTAGAGGTTACATCAAAAAAATCAATTAACACTAATTAGCATAATTGAGCAAAATTAATTAGACATTCACTATTCATAAATGCATATATAAAAACAGTTTATCAGTAATTTAACTAAGATAAACAACATTAAAAATAAAAATAAAATAAAAATAAGCGACAAAATTCAAATAAAATCTATAACAACTTATAAAGATTAGATTTATAAACGTATTGTTGCTTACACAATTTAGGTTTACATGTTTTTATAAATAGAGATTCCAAAACACTAAGGTGATAATCGTTACGAGCTTTACTTAAAATTGAAAAGTTACTATCACTATAGTTCTTTGCGCAATCTGAATTGTTTAATAAGTGTTCAGCTATCGCTGATGATCTATTAGATGGTTTTTTTAAAACCAGTGTCCATCCATCTTCTGAGGGAATTAAAAACGTGTTGGTCCCTTCTAATATGGAATCTTTGAGACGTTCTGCCAATGTACTCACTGTCACAGTGGCACTTGTACATATAAATAATTTTGCTTTTTTCCTGATCGGCAGTACGGTCTTTGCAAATTCCATTTAAGGGCTTTCTTGTAGCATGACTGATTCTTAGATTCCATATTAGAAGGGACCAACACGTTTTTAATTCCTCAGAAGATGGATGGACACTGGTTTAAAAAAACCATCTAATAGATCATCAGCGATAGCTGAACACTTATTAAACAATTCAGATTGCGCAAAGAACTATAGTGATAGTAACTTTTCAATTTTAAGTAAAGCTCGTAACGATTATCACCTTAGTGTTTTGGAATCTCTATTTATAAAAACATGTAAACCTAAATTGTGTAAGCAACAA
>NW_028140391.1:0-28017 GCF_965202585.1 Thalia democratica | reverse complement strand
AGATCCGACCGGACCGGGATCTAGTTAGTAAAAAAGTGCACACTGAAAGTATTTTTTCAAAAAACAAACCCTGTGTAAATTAATAAGAGTCATTTTCGTCAGTAAAAATTAAACACCTACCGTGATTGGCTCATTTTGTACACGTGACAAATTTACATTTGTTTACATTTAAACTATGAAATAAACATTTCAGAAATGCAACTCTTTATATATTTTGTAAAATTGAAAACTTTGGAATGAATACTTGCATTATTTATTGTTTGTATTGAGCTCAGAGAATATTTAGATTTAATACGGTTGAATGTATGAGCCAATGAGAATCATATGACGAAATGTTTCAAACTTAATACTGATGCAACAAAACATCAGAACATGACAGGCAGTTTATATGTAAGCAGTTAGTTAGTTTGGTGTACAGCTTGAAGCAACAAAATATCTTGAACTTTTTTGTGAATGCTTATTGTAAGTAGTTGTTTTGTTTTAAAAGTGAATATTTCAACTGGTGTTTAATTGTTAAATATTTAAGCCAGGTTTATAGTTTGATAGTTTATTAAAAATTTACAGTTTCTTGTTGACTAAAAGTTTTATTTAATTTTTAGTTTATTGTTTTAAGTCTTTTGATTTAGATTTAAATAGCTTCCAGTTTTTAAAGTGTTACCAAAGTAATTAATAATTTTGTATATGCTAGTATTTCTTGTTGTGTTTTATATAAAAGATTCATCACTCAAAATTGTCGTGTCTGATTATAGAAAGTAGTCTCAGTTAGAATTTAGTATTTGTTAGATATTAATTAAATAAGGTAGGGTTTAATTATGATGGGTAGTACTAATAAATTAAGTGTACCACAATCAGTTCACAACTTTACTACCAAATTGTCAACCTTTGCTAGCTGTTCTACTGATTATTAGATTAAAATAATTTTTTCAGTTTAAAAAACCTCATTCTGACTCAGGCTTTTTTATACTTACTCTCGCTAGTTTTATTGACTTAAACAGTGGCAACCCTGCTAGTTTGAAAATTTTTGGGAATTTTAGAAAATCTTGGACTGCCTCAGGATAGTTTAGTTTTTTATAAAAACTCAGGCTAGTTTTCTTTTAGATTTTGAATGAGTTTGAGCAGATCCAAATTTCAATATTTTGTAATTTTCTAGTGTATTTTGTTCAAGAACTTGATTTCAGATTTTTAATTGTAAATAACACCTAAGTTTGTAAACCTTGTGGCTAGCTGTTCTACTTATTATTAGATTAAAGTTCTTTTTTTCAGTTTTTAAAAAATCTCGTTCTGACTCAGGCTAGTTTATACTAGTGATGTACCGGACTCACTATCCGGGTCCGGGTCCGGCCGGATATTGCCATTTTTGTCTGATACCCGGTTCTGCCGGATTCTAATTTGAAAAAAAATTCTGGATCCGGTTCCGGCCGGATTCTAATATGAAAAAAAAGTCCGGATCCGGGTCTGGTACATCACTAGCAAATATTAAAAAAAAGAATTCGCGTTTGAGGTAAGTTCTGATGTTTTTTATTGTAATTAAATATTTGTACATCATACTTTAAATATTTTCCTGAATTTTAAGTATCGTTCTTAATAAAGGGTTTAAATGATATTTTTTTGTTAAAATCACCATTAAACAAAATATAACCTCAAAAAAAGTTTGTATCTAATAAGTTATTTTATTTATTGATACTTTGACACGAAATATTAAAAAAACAACTTTTAATGTTACCAATGTCAAAACCAAGGACGTAGATTAGTAAGAATTTTACAAACTTTCGAAATTAAACAGCGTATGTACACCTTTTTAATTTTGTATAATAGTTTAGCTGGAAAAGTTCAAACTTAGTATTTTTTAAAACCATTCTTTTTAAAGTACATTACAGCATTTAAGAAACATACCAACTTTGTTTAATATAAGAATAAGCTATGTGTTATTATTAAGTATGACAAATTCGCCCTTTTTTATAAAATTGTAATTTTACTTTTGGCCATTTTTGTCGTGTGTTGGCGGTTAATGTTTTATATTATTGAGTTGTTGTTATTGCAAGCTGCTTTTGCACTAATTTTGTACATATTGTTTGTAAATTGTTGTTTCTTATTGTTGTTAATAATTTAAATTACAAAGATTAACGATGAAAGGATTAAATATGTGTAACTGTAAAACTGGTTGTTGTGATTTCTCACTTAGATTTAACTAATAAAATTAGAACGCTTAATATTTATTTTCTTGTATTTAATATTTACTTTCTTGAACATTTTATAACCATGAGACAGAAAAATGTAGATCTTGCCCCTAGCACCAAACGCTCTAAGCGTTTGGCTGTTAAAAAACAACAATAAGACTAAAGGAGCTTTAGCTCTGTATTTTATTCTACTAAAAGTAATCCCTTAAGACAGGCCTCAACGGTTACATAAGCACCAAGGTGTAAAATTTTAAGAATTCTAAGATCTGTAATAATCATAACAAGTAATGTTTGACTCTATGTTTGGGGCTAAGATAAAAAATATGCTAAGCACTTTCCTGCATAGTTTCTAAATCTCTTTGCTATCGGAGTTTTGACGATGGTTTTGTTATTTCAAAATGTTGCCTTTAAGCATTGAGTTAGATTAAAAAAAAAAATTAGATAATATTTTTTTTAAGTTTATACTAAGATCATTTTTTACAGATGCAAACTATGCTATTCAAAAATGTCAAAACTTAGTATTAAGTTGTACTTTTAGACATAGATGTTTTTGATTGAACTATAAATACTTTTTTTCATGCATGATTTTAAGTCACAATAAATAAGTAAATATTAAAAATTTCGAGCTAGTTGTTTGTTAAAGATCCTAGCGAACAAGTTCGCTGGAATATATAATAACTGAATTTATAGCTCCGTTGAAGTGGGTTAACTTCTTATATATGATAGGAATACATGATAGTTCAACAAAAAAAGAGTACTGTGAAAATTTGTTTTTATGATACAAAAAAGTTGAGACCTACCGGATCCACTGTTTGGGATCCGGTTCCGGCTGAATCTTAAATTCAAAAAAAGAGGTTAAAGTACGGATAAAGTCGATACCGTGGATCAATAGCTGTTGTGAGTAAAAAAAGTCGTTATCATGAAGGTTTATCCGTGTGCTGTTATTAGTACCTCTTTTGAAAGCCTCTTCTATGTTTTTCTGCTATGGTTGCCAAAGTTGTAGAACTACTTTGACGAGGTGGACTATTAGCTTTATGGTTAAAAATATTTTTTAGTACTTCTGCATGCGGGGATTACACTTAACTGCAATACGTTGTTTTACTACACTGCTGCGTTACTGTGTAAAAAGGTTCGAGCAGTTCCTTAAGGAGGCCAACAAGTTTCCATTCATCAGCTGTAAGAAATTTTCGGGTTTAAATTTCTGGTTAGCCACGTAGTTCTAAAAACTTGTTTTTAATTTTTATAGTCTTTTAAGAATAGGGTAGGTTGAGTTCCACCTTGTTTCAACATCTTGCACAAGTAGCAAGGCTTTTTGCATTAACACTGATGAACCTAAAGTGATCTGGATTTTTATTAGTTTCTTGCACGCTGTAAAAGCATGATTAAAGTGGCCAGCAGTTTGACGGGCCTTTTTTTGACTATTTTTACTCTAAAGGATGTATTTAACTGTATGTTTACAACAAGTTATTAAACTAAATAAACTTTAATTAGTCTGTTTTGTTTGACTAATTTTGTATATATTAAGTATCAAAAAAACAACAGTCTAGGTATATAAAACTGAAAGAAGCTGATCGCGGAAAACAAAGTCTTTCCAAACTAACCGGATCGGGATCTTTTTTAATATTAGAGTTTGACCGCACCCAACTCCGGATTAAAAAGAAAATTAGGATCCGGCCGGATTCAGATGCAAGCAAAAAATGGGCGGATCTGGATCTTGGATCCGTAGATCTCTACAAATAAGTATTAACTTATAGTCTAGATATATTTTATATATGCTCTCTCTCTTTTGTTTAACTTTATATGCTGTTTTATTTTGATTTTTTTCGTAATTTTTGCTTCTAAGATAATGTTTTTTAGCTGCTGAAGAAGTTTTGATATAACAAAATCTAAACTTGGTGAAAAAAATTAGTGCTAAAATACATTGGAACTTTTATGTTATAAATAATCTAATGCTTTTAATATGTGTTTATGTTGCGCAAACAGAAAATTCATTCTAAGGAAAAAATTAAAGAAATAGAAAATACTAAAATGGAAAGTTATATAACTGTGCCTGTTAGCAGCAACGTAACGTCTTTCTAATAAAGAATTAAAAAAAACTTTTAAAAGATGAATTTATACTCGTAAAGTAAATTATCGAAAGAAAAATTAAATAAACTGTTATCCTAGATTTATTACTTTAAATAGTTGAGGTCTACCTTGAATTTGAATATTATGTATAATTAAAACGTATTTTGAGTGTCTATATAAACTTTTAAATGTACTAAAGATATAAAATGAAACTAAAAGCACATAAAAAGATAGATTAATTTAGCAGCTCCACACTTGTCATTGAAATACGGTTTAACAAAAGGGATGATCATACCAATTCGATCATCAGACCACAAGCTTCGGTAGACTGAGACCTAATAAGGACAACAATAAAAAACCGGTTTCAGTCTATCGAAGCTTGTAGTCTTATGATCGAATTGGTATGATCAACTCTTTTGTTAACTTGAGCTTGTCTCACGGCATACAAAAGTCCAGACCCAGATTCGCCGATGTTTTGTTGATAAAATACGGTTAAATGTTTGAACTTGGTTGCCTAAGTTTTAACATATTTTCGTAAATATGCTTTATATTGTTGCAGTGTAGCACTATTTCAAGTTTCAGAGATTTTTAATTTAAATCATAGAAAAGAAAAAAATTACAACATGTTTTCAATGCTCAAAATATATTTTTTTCAATATACGCGACTTTTAATAGGTTGTGGTATTTCTATATAATTTGATTTTTATTTTGTTAGTATAATATGTAAAGTAATCTATTTTGTGATATTACTTTGTATTCTATCCCGAGTAACAAAATATATTAAATATTTTCAAATTTTTTAACTTAGGACAGGGGCCGGCAGGTATTTGGTGGTCGCGGGCCAAGTTTCAAAAACAATAATTGTGGCCGCATTTGTAAATTTTTCAGATGTTTTGTAGATTTTACCTTAGACATTTTTTTGATTTCACTTAAAATTTTAGAATACCTAGTGTAAGTGTCAAAAATTTTCTTTCGTGGGCCAACATAGCATGTCTGCGAGCCGCAGTTTGCCGACCTCTGCTTTAAATTAATACATGATAAAATAATAAAATGAAAATTTTTTTTTTTGACTTCATGATTACTTTCAAATACCAAAAACATTTTTGAAACTAAATGATTTTATAAACATCTGTTTAATGATATTTGATTGCTTTTTTGTGAAATTATTTATTTGTTATAGAATGCTGCTAGTATTAAAAGAAACAAATAACAAATTAGGTTATAGCTTATAAATAACTAAAGTCATGATTTGTCAAATGTTAGGCACACATTGAAATACAGATTTCAATATAACGATTTCTATATAAAAAACTAAATTCAATAACACAATTTAATTGGAATTGGGAACTTTTGTAGTATAAAGGGTTATATATGTACTGTATGTGGTCAGTAATTTACCTAAAATTAATCCTTTTTTAGTTTAAAAACACTTACAAAGACATTACTTGAAACGTCAAAATCTTGAATGGTTTTTACTAATTAAAAACTAACTAAATAAAAGTAGCAACTAATAACGTTTATATTTTTACCATCTTTAAGTCAAAAGACCTCAGCAAAAACAAACACGTAAAAATTTACCTTTTTTAAAGTTCTACCTTAATATTTTTTAAAGTTTAGAAAAACTTAAAAGTAAGTAAAATTTAATGTATATCATTATTTAAGTACTTAGAACTAACTTTTATCAGAAAAATGGCTTTTTAAGAAAACTGATTTATAATTTTTTTTCTGAATAATTAAGTTGATTTAAATAGTTTTAAACTATTAATTGTTATACTATACAGTTTTTGTAACTACTTATTTTAAAATTATAATGTTCCATAGTTTTATTAGATGCTTAAAAGAAAATTGTATTTTGTGTTGTTTTCCAACAAAGAGGTTATAGAATATATTAAATTTTAGTAACTTCTTTAATTTATCTAACCATATAATAGCTGTTTGTTTCTTTCTACTCTAGAACAAATACCTTACCTACATCCTTTTGTTGTCTATTATTGTTCTAAATTGTCCTAAGGGGGCAAAGTTTTAAAAAACTTAAGATAACAAATTATTAGTTTAACAAAAAGTTCAATCTGAAAAATATTTTTAGGGCTAGTCTAAGAAATAGTTTAGAAACTTTTGTAATAGTTGAGAAATTTTTGTTTTACTATCACTAGACCACTTTATTATATGCTAAAGTTTAGTTAAAAAAACTTCTAACATGTTATAAATGGTATTTGGAATAAATTGTATTCAAACAAAATGCTTATATTCTTATTGATGTTTCTTTCATGATAAGCTTAAAGCAAATGACAAATTATGTCCGTCGAATTAGTTTACTTTGGTATGCTATGATGTTGATTAATCAACCAGGTTAATAGGATCTACGGTGTACACCTGTGCATAGAAACGTATTTAACTGTGTACAGAAAACATAGTAAGATGATTTTTTTTAATAAATGACGTTTGTTTTATTTTTTCTACAATAAAAGTATAATTTTATTTTATAATAATTTAAAAACTTTTAACAAATTATTTACATGTTAGGACTCTTAAAGTATTAAAAAACATTATAAAAAAACATTTTTATAGTCTAGTGTGCATAAGATTAATTTTCTAGTAATTTACTATGCACAGCTTTTCGAACGGTTGAGTTAGTATGTGTAACAGTATAACATACCTGAATCGCTTTAAACGTTTTTGAAGGAACATATTTGTATTAAGTGTAAGCTGGACATTTTAATCGTTGATGAAGTTTTATACGGCCTATATTTTTATAAGTAAACTTTAAAGCGTTTATTTCTTTGTTCTTACATGGTAGAAAAAAGAAATGGTAGTAGTAACTTTAGTGTTTTTTGCTACTATATCTAATTAACATATTTCTGCTTGCTGATGTAACTAATATTCTGCATTAGTTCTAATAATTAAAACTATTTTAAGCATTAGTTTACTATTTAGTAAAAAGTGGGTTGTTTAATTAGTTAAGACTAAATAAGTAAAAAAAAACAATTGTACAAGTCTGAATTTTACTAAGTAGCACAAAAACTATTCAATTGATAAGAATTAATCAACATGTATCTTAAAGTTTTTAAAATGATTTCAAAACAAAAAAGAAAAAAAAAGTTACCGAAACTACTACTATATAAGTATCATTGTTATTGATTCTTCTCATCAAGTATTATCTTAAATTGTTAAATTATATTACGATAGTCTGTAATGTTCATTAACCTCCAAGTCGTGTAAGTTCTTTCTAATTTACTGCATAATCTATCATTTTATATGAGTTTTGCAATATAATTTTAATACCAAGTAATAGATAGTAGTAATGACATAGATTTGCTAAAGTTTTAAAAAAAAAGAACTTATCAATGACAGGTAATAAGAGTAAAATTCTAAAAGGAAAAAAATAAGTATAGAGAATTGTCCTCAAAACAAAAAATGTTGGAAAAAATGAAATTAGTGATTTTTATTCTTTTTAAAACAACAAGTTTTCATCAAATAAAATTTTATTTGTTGCTAAGCAAGTTCTTTAGAAGTTATCGAAAACCAAGTAAGATATACGAGCATAAAGTTAATTTTATAGGCAAATTTATTAATTTTTCAAAAAACATAAAATTTTATTGTCAATTAATTTCCTTATCTTAAAAGCTATCTAAAAATTTTTTTTATTTTAAAAAACGCATCTTTGTCTTTAACTTAAAAAGAAAAAAATTTTGTTTGGGTTTGGAATTATTTCATGGGGTCCCTCCAAAAATAGAGTTTTTTTTAGTTTTTTTTTCATTGTTATTGTTTTAGAACCAAAAAATAAATATTTTTTTTCCTTTATTTTGCATGTTATTTAAACTCTTAAATGTTTATTTTATAAATAATGTTAATATCTTTTACGATTTGGCCCAAAGCAAAATGATGTATATTACACTATCATTTGCCTTGGCCATTTCCTAGATAAAAAATTGATAAAAGGAAAAAAAAAAAAGAATGTGAATTACAACAAATTTAATCAAACTAAAATAATTTTAATTAATTTTGTTGTAATTCACATTCTTATTATTATTTTTTTCCTTTTATCAATTTTTATCTAGGAAATGGCTAAGGCAGTGCTTCTGAACCTTTTTCTAGTGGCGGAACCCTTTTCCAAAGTTCAACTTTCCGCGGAACCCCTAATTTAATTTTACATAAAAAGTATAATATAATATTTCCTGCAAAAAACAAAAGAATTCAGTGAAAAACGAATTTATTAGCAAAACTATATCATTGTTAGAAATCATATCAATTGTAATAGTATTAAGTTGAGTCAAACTCAAAGTGCGCCAGAGGCAATAGGTATTTTATGATTCTATAATAAATAAAAAAAAGCAAACATGATTAATTGCAATGTCATAAAAATCTTTCCTTGCATAATAAAAACAAAATGAGAGCTACAAACAATAACGAAAAAAACATGAATTTAATCGAATTCACAGATTACTGTAATAAACGGGTAAGATGCCTAACGAAAAAAAAAACATTTAGTGCGAAACTTGAACTTGTCTTTTAGCAACAAGTATGTCAATGTGCATTTTGAAAATAGATATTCAAAAAATTTGCAAAAATTTGCGCAACCAGGACACCTATTAATAATAAATACTCATTAAAAATCCTACCTCTAGATACACACTAAGCAGATCAATGAATGCTATAATTTTATATTTTTTTTCATTTTATGTGTTCCATTTTTTTGAAGTTTTATGATTTGTGTTTTTATTTCTTTCAAATTTCTTTTTCAAATTTCGAAAGGCTTCGCGAAACCCCATTTCAGAAGCACTGGGCTAAGGCAAATGATAGTGTAATATACATTATTTTGCTTTCGGGCCAAATCGTAAAAGATATTAACATTTTTTATAAAATAAACATTTAAAAGTTTAAAAAACATGCAAAATAAGGGAAAAAAAATTAAAAAAAAAATATTTATTTTTGGTTCTAAAACAATAATAATGAAAAACTAAAAAAAACCTCTATTTTTGGAGGGACCCCATGAAACAATTCCAAACCCAAACCAATTTTTTTTCTTTTTAAGTTAAAGACAAAGGTGCGTTCTCTAAAATAAAATAAAAAATTTTAGATAGCTTTTAAGATAAGGAAAATAATTGACATTAAAGTTTTATGTTTTCTGAAAAATTAATAAATTTGCCTATAAAATTAACTTTATGCTCGTGTAATATATTAATATTTCATTTAACATTGATAAGTTATAGTGTAAATTTAAAAGTGTTCATTGTATCATTAATTAGAAAAGCACTTTTTTCCATAGAAAAAATAAAACAAAAAATTTTGTAATTTATATTCCTAAAAATGTCATAAAATTCTTATCAGGAAGGGTATGTATTGATTAATATTAGCTTAATCTTTAAGTAATGACTTACTAAATATCAGGAACAAAAATATATATTATATAATACATATAATTTTCTTAATTTTTTTAAAAATGACTTTGACTAACTTTGAAATATATTTATCATATTGTTTTTCTTAAATTAAACGCGACTAAAAATTATGATGCTTTAGTTTTGGATTACCGTTTCGTTTGAAAGAATATTTATGTTGTTTATACTACACCTTTATTAATTAAGTTTAGTATTTTTCAAGTGTCTCTAACCGACTCAACACTTTTGAAAATCATTTTATGTTAAGCGGAAATCCCTTTTTCTTACGGTTTCAGCTGCTTTATTTTAAAGTTACTTACTTTTTAAATTTTAGGTGTGCGACTGTATACAACTACTAAATATATAATTAGTTAACATTTTTAAAAGCTCTGTTTTAAAATAAGCCTAATCTTTATGGGTAGGTGTCAAATATGCACGAAAGGACACTTTTGGCACGAAGGGTCACTTTTGCACAAAGACACTTTTGCACGAAGGATCACTTTTGCACGAAGACACTTTTGCACGGGTTGAATTTTTTTTAAAGTTTATTTTATATTTTTATTAATTTTAATTTCTTATTTATTTTTACTATCACTGTTACCCCTAAATCATACCCTCGGTCGGTAACTTTTTTTTATAATTTTTTTTTATTGATTTATTTATTAGTTATTTCTTTTCTTGTTTTACTTTATTGATATATTTTTATTTAATAATAACAAATTATACAGTATCTTTCTTTTGTTATACTAACACATGTTTCTGTTTAACGGATTAACACACTTCAACGGAGCTCTGTAAAAAATAAATTTTGTAAGGAAAGAATAGAAGCTAAAATAGGTATATACATGTGTCCATTGAAAATAAAAATAATTGCGATAGATTTTTATAGGTTAATGGTTAATAATAGATAAAATACTTAATATTAAATCCGACTGTTATAAAAATATGTATTATATGTAGTTATTAAATCAAAATTAAATAAATTAAAGCAAAGAAATAAAATAAAATAACACATCATAATATATACTTACATAAAAATGAAGAAAGTACTAATTCTAAATATTTATTAGTTACTAATCATTAAAAAAAAATCAATTATTAGTAACCAGTAAATAAGTCGTGTCTAAAGTGTCTTCGTTAAAAAGTGTCTCTTTGTGCATATTTGACCCTTTTCCAATGTTTATATCTTTAAAAGATTTTAAAATACAAATCAATTATAAATAAAAAACCTGAAAAATACAATGTACTTTTTGTACTATTTTTTAAATGTTAGTTGTTTGTATCGATATATTATTAATAATATTTCAAAAAAAAAATTCGAATTATGGTCGAATGAAGCTAAAGCTCACTCATGTCACACTTTATAAAATCTTATTATTGCTTATAAAGAATTTAGTTTAGTTAATTATTCTTTTTTTCATATAACATTTTACAGTTGCTATGCTATAGTGAGGATGCTATTTTCTAAGCTATTTTATTAAATCTTAATTTTGTAGTCAGAGTATTTGTCTCTTAATAACATTACTTTCTGAGAAACGTTTTAACTAAACTAAACAGTAGCTTGAACTAAATTTGTAAAGTATTGTTTATATACATATTATATATATATATATAAGTATGTAAATATAAGTTTACATAGTCGTTAATATGTCTGAAAGAAGATATTACAAAACTTACAGCTTATTTGAAGACCCACTATAGGTATGCGTTAGACCTATAAAAATACCAATCTAAACAAGTTCTCAACATCATTTAAAAATGTTAAACTTACAGTAGAAATTTCTGAAATAAATTATATTATTCTATATTTCTTAAACTATTAAACTAAATCTACCTACAACCTGATTATTTCAAACGTATTTCTCCAAGAACTATTATTTGAAAAGAGAAGACATTAAATTGAAAAAAAAACACATTGGTAACTTATTTTAAATACAATACAAAATATGTACTAAATTGATAAAGTATTTTTGAATATTTTAGTTTGCTTAAATTGAAACCTTATGTTGTTTCCAATTTTTTTAGATAAACTTATTTTTTAGAGTTTTAAACAGCATTGCGTGCTTTTTTTATACTTATGTTTATATATTTGATACTTTTTATGCCTTTTTTTTGTTAGGTAAAAGTTTAAGGATTACTAGTCTAGTTCGTTTTTTGGTGTAATTTTAACATTTAATATAAAAGCTTTTCCCGTACTTTCAAGCATACCTGATATAAATTAAGCTTTTTAAATTTAATAATTGTATCGTTTTTTAACTTTGATCTTCTTGTGTTACATGTAAATTAAGAACCGCTAGAATTGAAGAAGATTTAAAACGACTCCAAAAAATCTGTTTGTATCTTAGTTTTTTGTAACTTGAAGAAACGCAATCTCTTGTTTAGTGTTGATTGTTTCATTAATTATGTAAAAACTTTTACCAAGCGAGAAAAAGTTGATAAGTTAGATAAAAAAGTATTTGTAAAACAACTGTATACTATTTAAATTAAAAAATGTACCAGAAATTGTGTACAATCTAAAGTTTTTATAAATATATTAAGTTAAAACAAAAACCGACTAAAACCTAAAAAAAAAAGTAGTGAGGTTAAGAAGGCAAAGAAGTCAAGAGTTAATCTATATATATTATTTTTCAAAGACAGTATTTTTTATTCTTTAAGCTTTACCATAAATTGATTTACACAGCTTTTTTAGGTAATTCTTATAAAAGCAATTTACAAAAAATGCTTAAATAAATTTGATTAACAATATAAAAAAAAATTAAAAAAAGTTCAATTGTTATAACTCAATTCTTAAAATCTTTTTTATTCTTCTAACCATATAAATTTAACACTTTGAAATATATTTTTCTATACTTTTTTCAAATATTTTTTTAGTGATTATATCTTAATATTTTGTGATGGAATTTAAACAGCATAATTATTAATAAATATTAAACAGCTTGTTGACTATTTTAATTTTTCGAAATTAATAGAATATGATAATGGTTAAATATTTTAGACTTAACGTTTTACTTTTTAGTTATTAAAAATATTTGAAATCGTTAAACTATTTGTTTGCTTAATAACACGTTAAAAGACTTAAAACAGTTTAAAAAAGAAAACAGTATGCGAAGTTATAAAAACCTTAAATAATCAAACAATTTGTTTTCGAAACAATGCTAAAAAAACTTGCATTTAAAGTTTATCAATTACAATCGGCTTAATAGTATATTTTCTATTTGGTTAGTATTTAAAATTTGTAACTTCTTAAGAAAATAGTATGTATATTTTTTTAAACTTTTGCTTTCTTACTAGCTTATTTAACATAAATCTGTTATAAAGGTGTGTGTATTATCAAATTTTGACAAGTTTTCTTTTTAAGTATACCAGTAATTTTTATTGAACGATAAAACTTAGCGCTAAAAAGTTTAGTCCACGGAATAATAAAATCTTTAAGTTATTGATTCATACTCCACGGATACCTTAAAATATTACTATAAACGGTTTTAGACTGGTTTTTCTAATTCTAGTGGTAGTTCTAATTCAAAACTTTTAAAATAAAAGTTTCAGATACTATGATTAAACTGCATACATGTTTTAGTAATTGCATACTTCTAAAATCTAATGAATTAGTATACTATAAGATAAATTGCATACTTCTAAAATAATAAATCAAACTAACTATATGTTTAATTTTATGCGCTGAACTCAGGTGTGCATTGGTTTTAACTTTTGCTTGGATAACATGTTTGTGCGAGTTATAAATTTTGCATCCTTACCTTATATTATACCTATTAATCGATAAACTTAACCTTTAGGCGTAACTGTTAAGTTCTAAATTTTTACCCTACCCTTTAACCATAAAACTTAGCTTATAACTCGTAAGTATAAACTTTTACTTTAGACCTTGTATCCTAACTCCTTAGCTTAGTATTTTTATAAATTCAACCTAAAATTTTCATTTTCAACCTTTATATATTAGTTTTATAAATTTTTGATCACGGGTTAAACTTCAAGAGCTGTGTGGTAAAAAAAGATAATCGAAATACGAAGTTTTTAGTTATGTACTAAACATATTAAGAAAATTAGACGAATTGTGTAACAAAATTTACCTTCACAATTCTGATGCTTTTGTTATATATATTTTAAAACCCACCAAACTTATTGAGTTATGTGAATCAAAAATAAAATAAAGTGTACTATATGAACTAATTAAAAACTATTTAATAGATATACACTTGCAATTTATTCAAAAAAAAAATCGAAGTCTATGTTATTTTGAATTGGACTATCAAAAATTAGTTACTACAGTGTACAGACAACTAAAATTATTTAAACTTTGGAATAAAAAATAATTTAGACAAAAAAGCAAGTTTCTTCAGTACTATTTTTTTTAGCTATCAACGTGTTTGTTTAAAGGTCAATAATATTTGCTTTGTCACTGTTTTCATTTATTTACATTGTATTGAATTTTCGTGCATATTTTAAGTTTGTTCGTTTATATGTTTGTAAAATAAATTTAGTTTCTAACTTTTTACAACTAAGATAACTGAATGTCTAACTTTAGTTTTAAAGTTAATTAAGAAAACAATGCTAAAAAAATAAGTTCTAAAATCCTTTAGTTATAAACTGTTTTTTTTTTTTTGAAATTTTAGCTTGCATTTAAGTAAAAACTTAGTTTAATAAGACTACCAATAAAATAATAAATATCAAGTAGTTTTTGAGGTTGATAAAATATACTATTCACTCAATGTTCACAAACTTATAACAAAACTTTAAAAAGTTAAACAAGACTTTCTAAACTTATTATACTACTATAGAAAATACATGTAGTAAATGAAAACTAAAAAAATATTTTGTTAATATTAAAACATAACTACATACCTATTTATACAAAACTTATTTTACTCTTCTCTACTTAGCCATAACTTTTATGACTAAAACCATATTTATATCTTTAGAATGTTGATATTGGTTAGTTTAATTGAATTTTGTCTTTTTTTTCGATAAGTAAAATATTTATTGAAAAATTTGTTATTTAAAAGTAAATTTTATTTTTTTTATAACTACACGTGTTTTCTATTAAGAGTATAATAAGTTTATCTATTATCTATTTTTAAACTTTATTATAAACTAAACAATGTTTTACTTCTATTGGCATATAGGAGATCATAAGTTGTTATAAACAAATCTGAAAAAAAGTTTTTAAATGGAAGTTATGTAAAAATATCAAATAAAACAAAATGAAAAACAAAGTATTGAACTTATGGTTAAAAAACTTAATGATGCTTAACTTAAGTAAAATTAAGTAAAATTTAAAACAAATTACAATATTAATAGTATAATAAGTTTTGGAAATATAAGTAGTATGTAATCTAAGGTGTTTTATAAAAGATGTATAGCATCGTAATTTATTCAATTAAATTACAAATAAGCCTAATTACACTAATGTATAATAAAAACAACTAGCACAATTATACCTCATTAATAAGTATTTTAAGTTTGTGTTAAGCTATAGTTTTAAGAACACTGAAAACCATTATTTTAAATAGTTTATTTAAACAGGTGACTTCTAAACTAAAAAACACCATGTTGTCTTTTTTATAGAAAATTATTTAAAACTATCCAAAAACATTTATATAAAAAGTTGAAGTTTGAAAGAGTTTGATACATCAATGCTAACTTATTTTGAAATTGTTGGTTTTGTGATTTACAACCTGTACTACTTATATTTATAAATACTAAATATAAATTTTTAAAATCAAACAATTAAGGGAAAAAATTAATTGTACTAAACTGAATTTTAAAAAACTAATAGATCCAGTAGTTGGTGTTTGAAATACGAATTAAATCGTATTTTTTTAATACTTTTATAGTTGTAGAACAAATAGACTAACTCTTGTTAAAAAACAATAAAATATTAAAATATAATAATCAATAGATATCCAAGATAATTAAAAAAGTTGAATTTTGAGGAGGAAGTTATTTTTAATTAATACTTTTGTTAATTTTGTGTAACCTTATTAGTAGACTAAATAAAAAAAAAAACAACATAAACCAAAAACAATAACTTTTTAGCTTATATTTAAAAGTTAAACTTTTTGTTATTGTATTTAAATACAAATCTTTAAGTTAATGATGAATATTTTAATTTTAAAATTTACAATTGTAAACATATATATTTATGAAGTTAATATAAAGTTTTTATAGTTATTTTCGTCCTAAAAATATTTGAAACATAATATCATAACTTTTTAAATAAAACTATTTTCACATCTGAGAGTTTTAAGTTTAACAATTAATTAGTTACCAAAAAACAAAGATGTTGGCTTTCAAATAATACTACAAAAAAAAACTTAGTTTATTTAGAGCTTAATTGAATACAACTCAGAGTTAAAAGTAAACACACATTTGTGTTGTACTTGCTTTATTTACCTTGTATCTAGACATATAATGTTTACATGAAAACAACTAGAAAACATTAATTTATAAACTAACGGCAGAAAATATAATAAACATTTAATTTGTACGGAAGAACTAACGGTTAGTTTTGAATGAGTTCTTTGTACAGCTCCTAATCAGTTTGTATATAGTTTTGACTTTTGATCAACTAAACACACAAGCTCAACACACAGTATTCAATTGTTTAACTTATCGATATTTTATTAGAAATTCTTTAGTTGTTATCTTACAATGTCAACAACGCAAATGTTGATAAACATAAAAACATTGTTGGTCAATTAAACTTTGAATTTTATAAAATCATAGCATTTAAAAAGTAGTAGCAGCATGGTTAGTATAAAGATCAGTCTTGTTTAGTGAAATTCAACTTAATGTTTGAAATACTTTTTTATGCAAATTAAGTTTTTGTAGTTGCAGCTGTATATTAGTTTTGCTTCAATCGGTCGACTTGAAACATAAACAATACAACATTATAAGGTAGTTAGATATTATGATAAATGTTTAAGCATTTTTTTGTTATGTCTGTGTTAGCTGAGTGTAAAGATAAGTAGTAAAAAAACTAAAGATGTATCAGTAAAAATTTGTACTAGTTTTTCGTTAGACTGTTAGAAAATCTTGAGGACTAATTGCTGAATTATTTTAGAATATATTTTACGTAGATCTTTATTCACCGTTTTAGAAATTTAATGTTTTTAATGTTACAATAACTGTATAAAACTATTAAAATCGTATTTTATACATTTAATAAAGTTTAACTTGTATAATACTAATTTTTTTACTTAAAAAAGTTTCTTAATTTAAGTACAATAATTTTTAAGGTAAAATTCACAATACTTAAATGAAATTCTAAATTTTAAGGAACTTTGTGAATAATTTTGTTTTGAATTACTTAAATAAGATGATTACAAAAAATATGATATCTTACCTTTTTTTTTGCATTTAAGACTAGTTAAACTATGTAGTCTAAAACTATAGTTAACATGCTCTTTAATTTGACACAAATATATAAATATCTTTTAATTGTTGTTAAATTAAAAAAGTTACATAATATATTTAGTTTTAGTTTGTTCAGAACTACTTAAGATACGAAATTACATTTAAAATTATACTTAAATAAAATATGTATAAACTAAGTTAAAAAAACTAATTACAAACTAGTTTGTGTTGTAAAATTAAAAATAGCTAACAAAGTAAATCTCTTAAAATACAATACAAACATTTTTTGAATACCGTAATAATTACACAAGCTAAGCAAACATTCGAATATTTTTATCAGAATGTTGACTTTTTAACCCCTGACTAGTGTTTATATTGAGCTTAAAAGCTAATGATGCAACTTACTGTTTGACACAGAATTAAAAAAGGACTCATAATCAAAAATTTTACGAAATTATTAATTAAATAAAAGTATCACAAAAATACAAGTAGTAAGAAATGATCTATAATGCGTGATGTAATACCAGCGAACTTTTCCATACATGGGACTTTGTTGACCCAGGGCGGGACAGTGAAGGCACCTTACAACAGTTTGCGTGGTGCGTGTATTGAACAAACATTCGTATTTTTAATATAGCGCGCGCGTATGACTTGCGTTTAGCTATATTTGAATACATTAGGATGTTTTTCATTTTTTAACATTGTAGCATCTTATTGTGGTGTTGCGTGAAACATAAACAAGTGTTTGTTTTTTTATTGCAGCTTTTTGTTGATTAAAATATTAATCTGCTTTTTTATTTATTTTCAGTTGACTAGAAAATGTTTTGCAAAAAAAAGCTAAGTAAAAGAATTATTAATTTTGAAATAAGTTTGAGCTTAGTATAAACTCTTTGAAAAAAAAAGTTTTTGAAGAAAAATACATAAAGTATCGTGAAAAAAAATGCAAAACTTTTAGTTGTTAACTTAACAACCGTTACATGCTTTGATGTATTGAACAAAAGAGAAATATTTAATTTTGCAAAACTGTTTTTACTACGTGAGCATATTTTTAAAGCATTCCTAAAATGTGGTTATTTTTCATGCTTTTTGTAGTGCTCACTTAACAAAATACACATTAAACAGAGGTTTTTAACTTTAACGTTCGCTTTGTATTGACATTAGAGATAAGATTATACTTAAAAAATTACTTGCACTTGAAATTCTTAAAATTTAATGTAAAATGCTTACAAACAAACTTTACATTCAAAATAAAGAGATTTTCTCATCAGGAAAAAACTTTAAAAAGAGTTACAGTACATGACTTTTCACATTTTTAAAACTTTCCCTAACAAAGAAATTAAAAATTGCTTAAGCTACTATTTAATAGTTTTTAAGACACAGAGCAGCCGTATGAATGACGTATTTTATTTGCTTAAAAATACTTTAGACTGTTTTGTTTGCTCCATGAGTAGCAAACAAAGTTGGAAGCCATATATCATTACACAAGAAATTCGGCTTGTAAACCGCATATAATTGAAAAAAGATCATATTGTAAACAAAAAAAAAATTTTGTGTGCTTTGGATATTTATTTACTGAGGTCAGATGGAACTTTTAATGATTTGAATATTTCTTGGTAACAGCAATAAACCTTTCAATGTTGGATGTAAGTTTTAAAGGTTAGAATGTGTTTCAGTATGTGAAAGTATCCCGTGAAAACATAACAAAAAGAATTTTGACGAAACGTGAAATCAACACACCTGCGTAGGAATTGAATGTGAAAATAAATTCTTTACTGTGTTTATTAAGAGTAAAATTAAAGAAGGAGGTTAGACTTGAATCTCAAAAGAACATTCTTTTATGTCTGTTGACATTTTGTCATAGTAACTGATCAGATATGGCTTTGATTTATAAGTAATATATGCAGTTTCTTAGTTTTTATGAGTTATTGAAATGAGGAATATTCTCAAGCATTTCGAAAGTAATTTGAGTTCTTATGAGGTAAAGTTTCATCTTTTTAGACAGTACTTAGCTAACTTTTAAATACAATGTCAATTTATAAAATAATGTATTAAACATATCTAAAGATGTATAAGTATTGTAGACATCAAGCTACAAATTAATTAATAAAATGTATTGATGAAAACATTTAAAATTAATTTTAAGTTAATTAATGTAACAAAATCTCTGTATACATTTCTTTCGCTTTAATTTTGTATTGATTAAAGGCACTTGGAAGGTAATTGAATACATAGCACTTTACCAGTATATGCAAGAACTGTTATATATTTTGTATGTATATAGAAATGTACAGAAGTTATTTTTATCATAACGATTAGATATTGATTATAAAAACACTTTTCTTGAGTAAAATAAATTAAAAAAATTCTTCATGATATATTTCAGAAACAATAATTGTAATAACTTACAACAAATATTGTTATACAAATTTTAAAAACATAAAAAAATATATTAAGATAATAGTTTTTTGAAGGTTTTATTAATTATAAAAAGAGACAGATTAAAGACAAATTTATTAAAATTGAGGTAAGTATAAATTAGAAATTGTATGAAAAATTTAGCTATTCGTCACTTTATTGAAGTGTGTAAAGCAAGATATTCAAAATTTTCTCTTTACCTTTCGTTAGCTTCTGCTTTTTTCTTTCACGACATTTGTTATAAAAGTTTTAGTAAACTGCTTTCGTCGTCTTAACATTTGCTTATTTGTAGCTAGAGTTATAATGTTTTTTAGCAAAAATTATAGTTCAGTTTTTTTATGGAGAACTAAATTAATGATTGTTAAATAAATCTTTGAGTTTTTGTCATGTCTAAAAAAATGTTAGGGTACCTAAAAGTCAATAGTTAAAATTTAGTGAAGAAAAAATAACTTTAGTATTACTAAAATTTTGAACTTTATTGAGTTTTACTATTAATATAGTTTTAAAATAGAACTGTTTTTTACTGCAATTTTTATTTATTTCAAAAATTAATGTTTCATATTTGTCACAAATATACTCCATTTTGCCAATAGATATCAAGTGTAAATTTAAACAATTAATAAATATGATTTTATTTCTATAAATTTTTTAGTTATTGTTTGTCTTAAATAAAAAGTAATAGTTTTTCATAGATCAAAATATTGTATAAAGTATAAGTTTAGTTTATACTTAAAGTAGTATTTCTTTATACATTATATAGCTTTAGTTTTGTTTTAGATAAATACAACTATAATCTTAATTGTTTTTAAATACTTAAAACTTTAATAAGATTTATTTCTAAACTATCTGTAGTAGTATAAAAATATTTTCTCATTAATTTTTTTTCAGTTAGATGCATACAATAATAAGAACAATAGCATTAAAAAAATTAAATTTTGTAAAAAAAATATTTATTACCAACTTTAAGAGAGTTTTAAATAGTTTAAAGTATAAAAAGGTTTCTATTAAGGATATCTATAGCTAAAAGTAATTCGTTTTTATACGTTTAGATACATTTTAGAAAATAAAATTAGCCATGGGATCAGTTTCAACAATCATATTTTTACCACTAATTTTGTATTCTTATGTTTTAATTAACGGACAAGAAATTCCTTCTAGAAGCTTGTATCAAGATTCTAGTAAACTGCAGGTAATTTTAAATTAAACTACTTTTTAAAAAGTTTAAAAAGCTCGGAAAATCTATCGTAAAGTACTGAATATACAGTTTGACAGTAATAACATAACTTTTAGCACTATTTAGAGTAAAAACTAATTTTTAGGGATTTCCGAAAAGAAATAAACCAAGTTACCACCAGCTGAGAGCGGTACCTTTTGGAGGAGGTTGGCACAGCTGGGGTCCGTGGAGCGGATGCAGCAGGAGTTGCGGTGTTGGGGTTCAGGTTCGCACGAGGAGGTGCGCATACACTCCTTACTACAGGAGGAGACTGAACGCGAGAGGAAGCAACCAGTACTCACATCACTTGCAGTCAGTTGGTTTGAATTAAATGGTGAATTAACCAATGTAACGGAACAGTAGTGGTAGTTGAAACCCTAATAAAGAAATTTGGTAGTGGTAAAAGAACTAAAAGTATAAATAAAGTACAACTATTATCTTAATTGTTTTTAAATACTTAAAACTTTAATAAAATTTATTTCTAAACTATCTGTAACAGTATAAAATATTAAAAATGTAATAGTATAAAATAGTATAACATATATAAAATATTTTAATAAAAAGTAAAAAATCCTAACAGAAACTACCGCCACTACCTCCATCATGCAAAGGAGCAAGCAAAAAGTTTAGAATATGCAACATTCAGGTTTCTTGAAGATGTTTTTAAAAGCTTGTTCAATTTTTACTTTCGACCACAAAAAAATTCATAAAAACAAAATGTTGTTTGTTTTAAAAAAATGTTAATTTTTTTACATTATTTGTAAACAAACAAATAATTTATCATTTAAAACAAAATTGAAATTCAGTAGACAACAGTAACGTAATAAATAATAATAAAGTTTGAAAAAAATATTACTTTCATCCGCGTCGAATGAATTATCGTTGTCATCGATTACTCACGACTCCACCTAACGGTAACAGAATTGCGCTGATGGTAGTAACAACAGTCGTGCTTCATTATGCAATTCTTTAAGCAACCAGCAACTTTATTTGCAACAACAAACACAATACAGCTGGAAGCCGTGGGACAAAGGTAGTTTATTATTACATAATTTGTTGAAAAATGTTGTAGACATCAACAAAAATGTTTATAGTTGTCTACCTTAAAAATAATATTTTTTGTATCAAATTTTAAAAGTAGTTTTTGTTGGCAGTTATTTAAATATAGGAATTGTAAAACAAAAAATATGTTTGATTTGAAGTTTTACTTAATTTATTGATAAAATTAGTTGTTGCTTTAACTACTTTATGCTAAAACTAGCCTTTTTAAAAACGTTGTTTTCTGAAAAAATAAATAAAAACTTAAATTTAAAACCAAATATGTTTTATTTAAATTGTATCTTCAAAATAAACCAAACCAATAAAATGCAGGTGGTCTACCGTGTAGGCTGACCTGCAAAGCTGTCGGACAAGCAGTGTTTTTTCAGGCAAAAGAAACAGTAGCGGATGGAACTGAGTGTCATATTACTGATAGATTTACTCCAAACAACAAAGCTGTTTGCATTCAGGGTCATTGCTTGGTTTGTCTTAGTTATAAAAACTAGTTGTAAAATATAAACAAAGCGCTAATCAAAAAAAAAAAAAACAAGGTTTAGACAAAAAATAAAAGTTCGACGATGCAATAACTTTGCGATATTACCAAAGTCATACCGTTTATTTTAAATATAAGATATAAAAATCTAGTTTTAAACATTTTTTGATTAATCATGTAGTAAAAAATGTTACTTACATCATTTATCTTTTACTGCATATAGAGTGGTTAAAACTTTTATCTATCGCTAATTAACACCTAATAGATTAAATTAGTTTTGAAGTAAAAACAAATTTTAGTTTTATAGGGATTATTAGTGCATAATAAAACTTTAAAAATACTTCAAATACAATAAAAAAGTTAATTTACTTATTTAAACTAATCACAAAATTTTTTTTTATAGATAATTTTGAAATAGTTAAATTGTAAATTACGGTTTAATAAAAAAACAATTACTTTAAAAGATGAATTTAAGTAATATTATGCTATAAAAGTTATAAAATTACTTCTGAAAATAAATCAGTATAGGTTTTAAATTAAAAGTTACAAAAACAAATGACTACAAAAAAACTTATAAGAATTAGCTTTGGTTTAAAGAAAAGTTTAGTTCTCTGTTTTTTTTTTGTTAGTTTAAGTTTGACTTGATCATTTCAAACCACTAAAAAAAAACTGTACATACTTTTTATATAAATTTATTTATAAATAATTATTTATGTGTACAAGGCTGTAAAAAAACTAAAATAACTCATCACAAGTACTTAAAAATTTTGAGTCTAAAATTTTACTGGTAGCTTTGTTATATGTATTCTTTATAAGAATTAAATTATATTTGAATGTTTCGTAATAATAATACTTTTTCAAAAATTTAATTGTAACTTATGTAAATAAATAAACATATTCAAAATCTGTTAGTTTAAACCTTACTTTTTCAATGAAACTATAATCCTTATGTAAACTTTCTTACAAAGCAAAAAATGCATTAGTTACAAAACAAACTTAAAGGAGTGTTTGAAAGGAAGTATATATTTTTGCAAATTTATATATTTAAACCTAATTTATTTAATTTCTCCATATCTATAAAAGAGTTTTATAACTATATGTGCTTTATAATTATAATAAGGTACTTAAACAATCAGTATTTACTTACCCATTAAAACATTTTAGTAAAGATTGCATGTTTGCTAACTACTAAAAAACTATGTATTTATACGATATTATAAGTTGTAAGTAAATAATTTTAATATATATTATTAGAAAAACAAACAGTTTTTAAATTTATTTTAAGTTTAAACTTTAACAGAAATTTTAATTGTATTTGTTTAGTACTTAGCTTTAAAGTGTTTTATTTGTTTTGTAAACGATAAACTAAATTAGTAGCATAAATTTTTGAATACGTTAAAGTAAACATAGTAAAAATTTAATGTTAATTTGAAGTATATATCAAAAAGTTCATAAAATACTTAACATGTTTTATAACTTAATTGTTGCAGAGATTGAAAGTATTCTCAAAAAAATTTAAATAATTTAGTTTCATATTATCTTATTAAAAACTAGTTACATATGCTACATAAAAAAGCTAAAACACTATTACAAAACTTTCTATTAACAAATGCTTAGTATTTTTATTTATTAATACGTTAATAAAGAAATAGTTGTGGTAACACTGATATAGTTAAGAATAAAGTACAGTATTACAATAAGTTCAAATAAGCATATAAACACCAAAAATATCTAATAAAATTGTTTCTGTTAGACTTAGAATTAGTATGTCCTAACAATAAATAAAAAACCCGTGTTGTAACACTAATGCTATAAGTTAGTAAACTTATTAGTTTAAAAAGTCTTTTAATTCTTATTTATTGTACCTTATACTAAACTTAATGTTGTATTGAGAAACAGATAAAAAGTATACAAAGCGTTTAGAAAAGGATTAAAGCTGTTTAATACAAGTTTCTAACGGTATGGACAACTAAAAAATTCAGGGGTTTTTTAATTAATTTAAGTGTAAAACTTTTATTTAACTTTTAATTTGATATTTTGTAAATAGAAACATTCTTAGTTTTTTTATACCACCTTAGCACATTTAATTGATTTTCAGTTGGTTTTATAATGTTTGTTGTATGGGTTTCTTAAAATGAAACTAATTTAAAATTAAGACTCATATTATTCTACTTACAAAAAATTTAATTTTTTAATAAACATTAAGTCATTGAATGATGGTGATGTCATAAATTTAAAACTGTAAAATAGTTCTAAAAGTAGTTAAATTTTTTTTTTACGTTTTAACCAATGTAACAAAAGTTACATCTAAATACTTAATTGATGTAAAAAAATAATACATTAATCTGTTTAATAAACAAAAACTAATTTGAGATTTAGCAATTTCTTTTACTGCGAAAAGGTGTTTTAAGCAACGCATTTACAAAAGTTTAGTGAACTAAACACCAATAAAGATACTTAAAAACAGTGACAAGTTTGTTAGCATTGTTAGAAGTAGATTGATCTTTAAACTTTTTTACTTCATTATAACTTAATGAAGTTGATTAACAAAAAAAAAAACAGTTATTACTTACTTGATACATTTTGCTTTCATGATGAGACGTGATATTAATTACTTTTATATTTTGTCGTAACTAAACTACTGTTTTGTTAATGGTTCTTGGACTACTGTGATAGTAAATTAAGGTTTATTCTTAATAGTATTAGCTTTTGCTGATAATTATAATTATTTTTATAGAAAAGCAATCTGTACTTTATCCTATTGATAATAATTAATCAGATATTTTAATTTTCTTAACTTACTGATTTTTTATATACTTTATTAAATCACTTTTAGTTTAGTAAGCACATTTTATACTATATTATCGCTTTTACTATCATTGCTTTTATTTAACTTTGGTTGATCAACTTTTTCTTAAATTATCATGTTGAATATATAATCAAATTAAGTCTTATTATGTTAAAAATAATCTTTATTATGTTGTTTTTGATTATTCAGTTTAAATATTCTAATAGTTTTTACTAAATCTTTCGAACCAAAGACGGGTGGGTGTTTTATGTAAAAGTCATTCAAAAAAACTTGATTACATGTAAAACAAGAAATATGAAAAAAAAGTCTAAGCGAAAATCAAGAAGGAAAGATTCTGACAACTTTTATTTCTTTTTTAAGATTTTACTACTCTGTTTAAATTTGAAAGCTTTTTCATAGTTTGGAGTTTTTTTAAACTAAGTACTTTTAGGCGATTAATATCGTGTAGTGAACATATAAATAGTTTAAAGCATAATAGCAAATTAACATACACTATGCAATTTGTATACAAATTTAAATACTTGTGTTTACTTTAAATTTAGAACTAGGTGTAATTGTGAATTTTTTTTTTTAAATTTAAGATACACATACAGCCTGTTTTTGTAGATATGCTTAGATTAGGAAAAAAATCTTTCGTAACTGAAAATACTAAAAAAATTGATTTAAGAAAAAAATTAAAAACAATTCATTACTAGTAAACTGTTTTTGTTTAAATAACTTAAAGATACTGTTTAAAAAAAAAATCTTTACCACATTTTACCACATTTTTTACAAACAAAAGTTTAGTTTCTTTAACGGTTTACATAGTCAAACTTATATACTGTTTGCTATTAGTTTATTAGTATGAATAAACCATTTAACAAGATTGTCAAATTTTTGCAAACTAATTTTTACATTTTGTTTACAATTGTCCAAATAAAAAAAAATATGGAAATAACTTGTATTTTGTTTTAAAAAACGTAACTTTATAGTTAGTACAAAATCAGTTTAAAAACATATCAGGGGTTTTAGATAAGTTTCCCTTTTAGAAGGTGGATCAATATAGCTGTTTTTAGTTTATGGCGGTCAGTCAAAAAAGAAAAAAAAAAATGTAGTTATTCAATTTTCTTTAGCGGTATACATTAACTTTTTCTCAATTAAAACTTGGTTTTAAGGTGCGTCCAAAACATGCTTTATTTTTTCACTACACTGTTGACTGCACAACTAAGTTAAGACGATTGGATCTTTTGACAATGAATTGTTTTAAAAGTTTTTTTTGCTTTTTATTGTGTTATCTAACGGTAGAAGACTTTTTTTTTCAACGTAATATTTTAGATATTTTTTCTGAAAGTTTTCATAGCTTTGTTACTCTATTAATTAATGTTTAGTGTGCTAAGTATTTTTTTTGATGCATCAAGAACTGATTTGAAGTGGTTTAAGAATGATTTAGTTGTTTAAAACGGACTAAATTACAGTATTTTACTGCTGTTCATAGAACTAATTATTCTTTCTTGTGTTAGTTTAAATTACAGTCTAATAAAACTTTGAGCCTGGCAGTAAAAATATTTCAGACGATGAAGTTGTAAATTTTAAACTTTTATTTTTAGACAGAGTTTTATATTTGTTATCGATTAAGGATAGTTTGCATTAGTTTCAGTTTACTAGATAACAAAAAACAGACTAGCTGAAATTAAATCCTTGAATAGAAAAGTTTATTATTTAAATACTTGCTTTTTAATTTTTGTAATGGTTGTACATATATTTTTTTTAAACAGTTTAACGCAGACTTTTGAAACTTTGAAAGCTTTACATTAAAAATAAATGAAAAAGTTATTAAAATTCAAAGTGCCGAACTACTTATGTTTAACAGCATATGATTTGAATTCAGAATAGAATGGAAGGAGGTCAACTACCGCTGTTTAAACAACGTTTCGATGGCTGATAGTTGCGCGACCCAAGGCACGGTGTACTTAGCGGTTTTACTTGCGATAGCAAAACAGGTTTGAGAGAGAGCTGACTGAAAAAAGTGTTCATACGCTGCCGAGGCGACAAATGTAGTCCAGTTAGCCAATGTCGCTTTAATATATAACATTGATCACATTAGCTTTAGCTTCAGACTTCTTGTAAGGATACTTCGTTCTTGTACCGCAGATTTATTAGTGTGTTCGTTGAAGTTCTGTTAAATATTTGTATTGAGTTTAATTTTGTTTCGACTGTATTTCACCTCAGGTTGATATTATTACGTATGTGTTTTTAACTTTCTATTAGTTATCACACGTATTACGTTTGTTTTAGTTAAAAAGTTCTGTACAAAGCTTAGATTAATACACCCGGAAAGATTTTCTATACATGAATAAAAGAGGAACTGTTACAGACTGTAAAAGATATAATTTAGGAGAGTTTAATAAAAGTTGAAAGTAGAGTTTTTATTTAAGCAAAGTTTAGGAAAAAATTTAAAACTTCAAAGATTGAAATATTTTAAAACCTTATTTAATAAAGAAAACCATAAATATTTTTTTTGAAGCTAACAATTGAAATAATTAAAATAACTTAAAATACTCTAGAAATTTCTTTTTGCGTCACACGAATATAATATAAATAAATTAATCAATTAGGTTTTAGATATATTTTGACATAAATTAAATTCCTCACAGTAATTATGCTAAAATATTAATATATAAAAACGCAAAATTTAGTTTGAAGTTATTTAAATTACATGTTAAAGTTTAAAAAAAAACTATCATTAAAACTTATTTAAAAAAAAATCTAATTACTAAAATTGCGAAAGATCTTTCTTGTTTGTATTAAAATTAAAATTTGATGAACAAAATTTTAGAATATATTTAATTTTGGTAAATCAGAAACTTAAAATTTAAATATAAAACACTTTTGTAAATAAATATCGAAAAATGTATAATTTGTTTAATGTTTTTAGCGGAATTTGAATAATAAATTATTTGAAAACATATTTTTCTATAAACCTTTGTTGTTTGTGTATTTTTTTATGATTAAACAATTTTTCTGGTAATTTTTTGATCGTACTTATTTACTTATCGCTTGCACAAAAATCTGCG
>NW_028140390.1:17500-28048 GCF_965202585.1 Thalia democratica | reverse complement strand
CAGTTACGTTTATATGTTTAATTCTATTGTATTCTATATTTATCGATAATTTAATAAATGTTTTAAAAGACTATTCTGGTTTTCCACGCTCTCTTCAAAAATGTGAGTTCTTTTAATTCTTCCGCTTAATTATTCATTTTAAAGTAAAACAACTAGTTATACATATTATTATATTATAATGTATGTGTATTATATACTATTATTTTATAACATAAACATAGTTGAGTTATTGAATTAAACGTCAAATATTTTATTACCTAAAATTAAGTTAATCGTAAAATCTGATGTAGTATGAGATATTCTTTAGAAACTAACTATAAATATTCTTGAAGTAAAACAATACCATCTATAAATAGAACAATGAGAAATAGTAAAACAAACTAAACACAACATGTTTATTTTAACAATATTTTTTATTTAGTTTAATCACTTAATAAACTTTACTTCTAATTATCATAGTATTTAATATAGAATATAGTTAACAATCTTTTAAACAAAGTCTTAAATAAAGTTACAGGGAGTAATTGTAATTAAAACACCAAAAAAATAGGTTTTAATAAAAAAAATACTTACATCAAGTTAAAACTTTATAAGGATTAATTTTAAAATATCAAATTGATTGTAAATCAAGTGCAAATAGGTTTTTTAAACAAACCGAAGGGTTTATAAAGGCTTGTAAACGCTCTCAAACGCCTACGACCATACCACACTGAGCACACCCCATCTCGTCCGATCTGGGAAGTTAAGCAGTGTCGGGCGTGGTTAGTACTTAGATGGGTGACCGCTTGGGAATACCACGTGCCGTAGGCTTTTGCTTTTTGAATTCATCTTTTTTGTACTATTTTTCTTTCTGACCTATTTATACTTATTACTCGTTTATTTACATTTCTTTAACGCTTAAAAGAAAAGTAAATTCTAGTTATTAGCAAATAAAAACTCAAGCCAATCAGATAACGTTATTTGCTGTTTAAACCAATTAGAGCGCTAAAAAAGTGGTTTGACCAGTTTGAGATATCGAAAAAATAATGGCACCATCTTGTAGAGTACAATTTTCTGAGTTGAAATTAATACAATTAGTCTTTTATACTAAAACTTTAAAGTTTTTTTGTCCAAAAACAAATAAAAGCGTGGCTACTTGAAAAATCAAACGAAAATAAATTTTGCACTTTTGTATTGTGAGTCATAATAAGTTATTTACTGTTACCAACAGATACTAGCAAAAGCTTTTTAAAGTTTTGTATTAACTTAATGTATTTGTAATTACTTTTACTTAATAGAAACTATTGAATTACGTTTACTTAGTTTACTTTTGTATGTGTATTAAATATATAGCAATTTTGTTTGAACTTAAATAAGGACTATTAAACTATTAAAAGAAAACTATCAAAGTTTACTAACTCAAAAGCTAAATCTTAGTTTTATTGTTATAAACATTTATGTTGTAATTTACTAATAACTAAATGAGTTTATTTCAAACAAAAAGAATTAAATAATGTTATGTTATGTCAAGCCTACTATATGAGGTATATAGGTATATAAGGTATACAAGCTTATGTTTGAAAATTATAATAATAAAAATAAAAATAAATATTTAGTTGGTAAAATTTGTATGTTTTAATATGCTTTGAAATTAGAGTTAGTATAGAAGTTTTTTTTTAAATATAATAAATATAAATTTAGTAACTGTTAGTTTTATACTTTAATAAAAGAAATATGGTTAACAAGTAAGTTAAAAATGAAAGAAGCATAAAAAAACACACTAATTAACTGCTTATTCAATAGTTTGATTATTTAATTATTTTTCTGTTATATAGTTTAATCGTATTGTATAAAAAATACAGAGGTTTAAAGTAAGTTTGAATAAAAATAAAACAAAACATATAAAATAAGCATTAGTTCAAATACATAGTTTTTTTTTTCTAAGAAAATTTAATTCTTTAATAATAAGTAGTAATTTAAATAAAAAATAATACAAATAAAGTTGTACAATATATATACAATAGTTTGTCAAACTAGGCAAACACTACTAGGCAAAAAACAAACTAGGCAAAAAACCTACAAAGTAGGCCACCACTACAATCCAATGTTCCAACTGGAAATTCAATGAGATCGTTACTGTACTTGTGATGAACGTTGATAATCCCCAAGATTGTAAGTCGAAGGCCTTACCCAACCTAACCAGCGCACTGGTTTTCTTACAACTGAATTAATCAACATTTAATATTGAATATAATCATTATTGATAGATAGAGGAATGTTGACAATCAACAACAGATTGTAGGTCAAAGGCATTACTCGACCCAAGTACCCACAACCTAGATTGAACAACATTTATTAGATAGATTTGTTTATTGATAGATAGAGGAATATTGTCAATCCACAACAGATTGTAAGTCAAAGGCATTACTCGACCCAAGTACCCACAACCTAGATTGAACAACATTTGTTAGATAGATTAGTTAGATAGATAAATAGTACAGTATAATCTCAAAGAATTTGAAGCCCGAACATTGAACGATAGTGGTGTTTCGTGACGACTAGCGGGATTCGATCTCTCAACCTTCTGCTTATGAGTCAGCTGATAAGACCACTGACCCACCGCGCCACGACAAAGATAAAGAAATATTTTGCTATATAAATAGGTTGATTTTTCAGTGAACTTCAAGTGTCAATTTTTCAGTGTCAATTACAGTGAACTTCAAGTAAGATATACAACAGTATATATATTTCCGAGTCTGACTTTGAGTACTTTTTATATATTATTAACAAGATTTTTTAGGAGTAATATCTGTTTAGTTCTTTAATATATCTTTAAAATAATAATATTTTTTAAGGTGTTTAAAACTTTTAGAAGCTGTATGTAATGTCTTTTAGTTTAATAGTTCTTTAAATTAGTAAAAAAAAAATAAGCATGGTTGAGTTATCAAATTAAACAAAATAGAACGTCAAGTATTTAATTACTAAAATTAATTTAATTAAAAAAAAATCTCAGGTAATCTAAAATGTCAGGAATTATTTAAAAATAAATATAAATTTAAAACTTATTATATTGAAAAGATTGATGAATAATACTCTTGAATGTATGAAATGTTTGTATTTGTAATGCAATAACATAAATGGATAGATCAATGACAAATTGTAAACATATTGTATTATTTTATTTTACGATTTTATTTTATTTATTTAATAATTCAATAAACTTTACTTCTACTTGTCCTGGTCTTAGGTAATTTATAGATAACAATAATTTAAACAAACACTTTTGTACAGTTACAATACAGTTTTAGTACAGTTTGGGAGTAACTGTTGATTAAAAAAACAAAAAAAAAGTTAATTCAGGTTAAAATTTTATAAGGAATAATTTTAAAATATCAAATCGATTGTAAATCAAGTGCAAATAGGTTTTTTAAACAAACCGAAGGGTTTATAAAGGCTTGTAAACGCTTTCAAACGCCTACGACCATACCACACTGAGCACACCCCATCTCGTCCGATCTGGGAAGTTAAGCAGTGTCGGGCGTGGTTAGTACTTAGATGGGTGACCGCTTGGGAATACCACGTGCCGTAGGCTTTTGCTTTTTGAATTCATCTTTTTTGTACTATTTTTCTTTCTGACCTATTTATACTTATTACTCGTTTATTTACATTTCTTTAACGCTTAAAAGAAAAGTAAATTCTAGTTATTAGCAAATAAAAACTCAAGCCAATCAGATAACGTTATTTGCTGTTTAAACCAATTAGAGCGCTAAAAAAGTGGTTTGACCAGTTTGAGATATCGAAAAAATAATGGCACCATCTTGTAGAGTACAATTTTCTGAGTTAAAATTAATACAATTAGTCTTTTATACTAAAACTTTAAAGTCTTTTTGTCCACAAACAAATAAAAGCGTGGCTACTTGAAAAATCAAACGAAAATAAATTTTGCACTTTTGTATTGTGAGTCATAATAAGTTATTTACTGTTACCAACAGATACTAGCAAAAGCTTTTTAAAGTTTTGTATTAACTTAATGTATTTGTACTTAGTTTAAATTAATAGAGTTTATTTGGTTTACTTTATTATGTGTATTGAATGTGCTAGTATCTAAAAATAAATACAACTAAAACAAAACAAACAAGGAGAGTACTTGAATAGAACCAACACAATTTACAGACCAGTTGTGTACTAAATTTAAAGAAATTCTGAATAGTGAATATGCAATTATTATTATAAGTTCAAAATTCACTTTAATTTAAATTAATGTATTTTGTAAATTGGTTTTATTTAATAGATAGTAGTGAATTACTTTATTTAATTTACTTTAGTATGTGTTGTATAACTTAATTTAAACCAGAAGCAAAACGGGATTATACTTTCAATAAACTACACAATTTACAGACCAGTTGTGTACTAAATAAAAAGCTATTGTGAATAGTGAATATGCAATTATTATTATAAGTTTATAAGTTCACAGTTTACAAAAGCTTTACAATTTAGTTATTATTTTGTTCATATTTGCATATCTAATTTATGAAAAGTTAGTGTTATGTGTTTTGGCTTTTTAATTTCTTTATTTGTACAACTGTTAGTTTTATATTCTAAAGAAACATTTTTAAATAAATATGTTTAACAAGTAACTTAAAAATAGAAGAAATATATTGTATATATTGAACTATTTATATTTATTCTAGCTATTTGCTTAGTGTATTTATTAATGTGATTATTTTATTTTGTTGTTTGTCTTATAGTTTAATCGTATTGTGTTGAAATATATATAACAAATACAGAGGTTTAAAGTAAGTTTAAATGAAAATAAAATAAGACATATAGTTGAAATATAAGTTTAAAAAAATATTTTTTTTTATTTCTTTGTTTGTTTGATTGTTTGTTTATTATATAATCGCGACGTTTCATTTTATTACTTTTAAGCATACTAAATATAATAATAGGTATAGTTAGAGGAAAAATTCAATTAGTTTCTAATGTAATAAAAAAGTTTATTTCCACAAATAAATAAATACCTGAAAAATCAAATGAAAAATAAATTTCGCACTCTTGTATTGTGAGTCATAATAGGTTATTTACTGTTACCAACAGATACAAGCGAAGGCTTTTTAAAGTTCTTGTATTTGTATTGTTATTTGTACTTAGTTTTATTAAAATGACAGTATTGATGGTTACGTTTATTAAGTATGTTTATTTAACGTTATGTAACTCAAGTAAAACCAGAAGCAAATAAGGAGACTACTTTCAATAAACTACACAATTTACATACCAATTGTATACTAAACTTAAAGCTATTCTATTCTATTTTATTCTTGATAGTTATTTTAAAGTTATTAAATTATACAAATGTATTTTGTAAAGTAGTTTTATAAAGTTACTATAGTTTATTTAACTTACTATAGTATGTGTTATATAACTTTAATTAAACTAGAAGCAAAAAGGGAGACTACTTTAAATAAACTACACAATTTATTGTTATATATAACTCTAATAAAACCAGAAGCAAAAAGGGAGACTACTTTAAATGAACTACACAAATTAAAATTATATTATTATTTATAAATCAATCGTGTTGTGTTTCAAAATAAATTTTTCAAATAATGTTTTACAAGTATTTATCAGTTATTTAGTTTTCTTTTTATAGTTTAGCCGTATTGTTTTATTTATTTGTTATTATCTTTATTTAATTGTTTGCTTATTATATTTATCGCCATGTGCTTAAAAAATAAAACAACTATATAGATTTAAAAAGTAAGTTTAAATAAAAATAAAATGAAACATATAAAATAAGTTTATGATTTTTTTTTCATTATTATTATTTTTATTTCATTGTTTGTTTATTATATCTATCGCGATGTGCTTAAAAAATAAAACAACTATAAAGGTTTAAAAAGTAATTTTAAATAAAGATAAAATGAAACATATAAAATAAGCTTATGTTTGATTTTTTATTTTATTTTTATTTAATTGTTTGCTTATTATATTTATCGCGATGTGCTTAAAAGAATAGAACAAATACAAAGGTTTAAGTTGTAAGTTTTAAATAAAATAAAATGAAACATACAAAATAAGCTTATGATTTATTATTATTATTATTATTATTATTTTTATTTCATTGTTTGTTTATTATATCTATCGCGATGTGCTTAAAAAATAAAACAATTATAAAGGTTTAAAAGGAAGTTTAAATAAAGATAAAATGAAACATATAAAATAAGCTTTTGTTTGATTTTTTTATTTTATTTTTATTTATTTTTATTTAATTGTTTGTTTATTATATTTATCGCGATCTGCTTAAAAAAATAAAACGAGTATTAAGGTTTGAAAGGTAAGTTTAAATAAAAATAAAATGAAACATATAAAATAAGCATATGTTTTTTTTTTTTTTTTTATTATTATTATTATTTTCATTCAATTTTTTGTTTATTATATTTATCGCAATGTGCTTAAAACGATAAAACAAGTATAAAGATTTAAAAAGTAAGTTTAAATAAAAAATAATACAAATAAAGTTTATTTATAATAAACAAACATATTTAAAACATTAAAAAAAGTAGTTTATATATATTATTTTTTATTTATTTCTTTTAAACATATTAAATAAAGTATAAAAAAAGTATTAAAACATTTAAACGTAGCATAAATAAGCTTAAAACATTAAAATAATTGAAAAGAAACAAACAAATTGAAAAAAATCGGCAAAAAAAGTTCAACAGCAACATTTGAGCATCATACACGTATGCATTACTTTACACTAGTGAGAGAGACGTGTTTGTGCGTTCGGTCGACTTGGCGAGAAAGCGGGCTTAAAGCATTACTGTTTAGCACCCGAGGCGCGGCTATTGCAGCGGCGGCGAACGTGCTATGTAAACGCATTGGAGCAGCGTATGAAAAACTACAAGCGTCCAGCGGCGGTAGGCTTATAGCTTTGCGAAGTCGTCGAGACGAGTAGCCGACGCAGGCAGGCACGGCTCGAGGCGGGTAACTGCAGCAGACAGATGGCGTGTTGCTGCTGACGAGTTAACCGGCAGAAGGCAAACGGTTGGTCGGGAGAAAGAACAGTCAGTTGTATAGCTGCATGCTGCAGTCGACGCGGGCTGGCGCTTTAAACAGCAAAAGGCCGGCGCCGACTTTCAGTAACGTTCGCAAGGCTTTTAAGCCGAGTGATAGAAAAGGTCTGTATTTATACAGTAAAAACGCTCAGTCGAGCAACGGGTTTAAACGCCCTCGGATAGTTATCTGGTTGATCCTGCCAGTAGTCATATGCTTGTCTCAAAGATTAAGCCATGCAAGTGTAAGTACGAGCTCACGTACAGTGAAACTGCGAATGGCTCATTAAATCAGTTATGGTTCATTTGATTGTACGCTTTTACATGGATAACTGTGGCAATTCTAGAGCTAATACATGCGTAAAGCGCCGAACTGACGTGAGGCGCGCATTTATCAGACCAAAACTAACCGGCTTTCGGGTCGTTACAATGGTGACTCTGGATAAGCTTGCGGATCGCACGGCCTAGTGCTGGCGACATCTCATTAAAGCAACTGCCCTATCAACTATCGTCGGTACGGTATCGGCCTACCGAGGTTGTAACGGGTGACGGAGAATCAGGGTTCGATTCCGGAGAGGGAGCCTGAGAAACGGCTACCACATCCAAGGAAGGCAGCAGGCGCGCAAATTACCCATTCCCGGCTCGGGGAGGTAGTGACGAAAAATAACAATGCAGACCTCGTACGAGGTCCTGCAATTGGAATGAGTACACTTTAAACTTTTTAACGAGTATCCATTGGAGGGCAAGTCTGGTGCCAGCAGCCGCGGTAATTCCAGCTCCAAAAGTGTATATTTAAGTTGTTGCGGTTGAAAAGCTCGTAGTTGGATATAGGGACGGCGAGGTTGGTCGGTCGAAAGGCTAGCACTGGCCTCGTTGTTCTTGTTGGTCGGTGCCTTCGCGGTGCTCTTAACTGAGTGTTGCGGTGGTCCGGCAAGTTTACCTTGAAAAAATTAGAGTGTTCAAAGCAGGCTTTACGCTTGTATAATGTTGCATGGAATAATGGAATAGGACCTCGGTTCTATTTTGTTGGTTTTCGGAGCACGAGGTAATGATTAATAGGAACGGACGGGGGCATCCGTACTGTGCCGTTAGAGGTGAAATTCTTGGATCGGCGCAAGACGAACGACTGCGAAAGCATTTGCCAAGAATGTTTTCTTTAATCAAGAGCGAAAGTCAGAGGTTCGAAGACGATCAGATACCGTCCTAGTTCTGACCTTAAACGATGCCGACTAGCGATCGGGCAGTGTCGAACTTAAGAACTGTCCGGCAGCTTCCGGGAAACCAAAGTCTTTGGGTTCCGGGGGAAGTATGGTTGCAAAGCTGAAACTTAAAGGAATTGACGGAAGGGCACCACCAGGAGTGGAGCCTGCGGCTTAATTTGACTCAACACGGGAAATCTCACCCGGCCCGGACACAGCGAGGATTGACAGATTGAGAGCTCTTTCTTGATTCTGTGGGTGGTGGTGCATGGCCGTTCTTAGTTGGTGGAGCGATTTGTCTGGTTAATTCCGATAACGAACGAGACTCTTACTTGCTAAATAGCTGCTCGACCCATTGGGTCGGAGACAACTTCTTAGAGGGACTAGTGGCGTTTAGCCACACGAGATTGAGCAATAACAGGTCTGTGATGCCCTTAGATGTTCGGGGCCGCACGCGCGCTACACTGACCGGATCATCGTGTGTTCCCTAGGCCGAAAGGTCCGGGTAATCCGTTGAACCCCGGTCGTGCTAGGGATAGGGACTTGCAATTGTTTCCCTTGAACGAGGAATTCCCAGTAAGCGCGAGTCATTAGCTTGCGTTGATTACGTCCCTGCCCTTTGTACACACCGCCCGTCGCTACTACCGATTGAATGGTTTAGTGAGGTCCTCCGATTGAGCCTGGTACGTGCGGCAACGCACTCGCCGGTGTTCGAAAAGACGATCGAACTTGATCATTTAGAGGAAGTAAAAGTCGTAACAAGGTTTCCGTAGGTGAACCTGCGGAAGGATCATTAACGAATCGAAATTTGATTTCAAGCGACGTCTCTTCTTCGAAGGGACCGAGCCCTGTAACTGTTATAGTTCGGTCGCGTTGCTTCCTGACAGCGGGAGTAATAATTCAGCACGCAAGTGCTGGCGCGGCCGCTTCTTTTTGAACACGATTTTTTGGTTGCATTGAGATTGATTAACACGAGAGATCTCTTAGCGGTGGATCACTCGGCTCGAGCGTCGATGAAGGACGGAGCTAGCTCCGAGAAGTAATGTGAATTGCAGGACACATTGAGCATCGATATTCTGAACGCGTATTGCGGCCTCGGGTAATCCTGGGGCCACGTCCGTCTCAGGGTCTTTAACACACCGATCCTTTCATTAGTTTGAAAGTGCCTGCGACTCGTTTCTGTATTAAGGAGCGTGTCGTCAAAGACAGCTGGTCTGGCGATTTCACAGCTGAAGCGTGAGCAGCCTGCTGGCCTCGGGTGAGGTAGCAACGACGGTAGGTGCTCGAGAATAAGTTAAGTGACTTCAAAAGGCCGACGTACAAAGCGCATGTACTTTTATAGTACATCACTTTTGACCTGAGATCGGGCGGGACGACCCGCTGAACTTAAGCATATCACTAAGCGGAGGAAAAGAAACTAACAAGGATTCCCCTAGTAACGGCGAGTGAAGCGGGATAAGCCCAGCGCTAAATCCGAGCCTTTTTGGAGGGCGAGGAAATGTAGCGTATGGAATTCAGCATGCGGCGAACCAACGACTGCCCACGTTCTTCTGATCGAGGCCTTTTCCCAGAGCGGGTGTTAGGCCCTTGGCGGCGGTCGTAATTCGTCCTAGCGGTTTTCCCGGAGTCGGGTTGTTTGGAAATGCAGCCCTAAGCGGGTGGTAAACTCCATCTAAGGCTAAATACTGGCTCGAGACCGATAGCGAACAAGTACCGTGAGGGAAAGTTGAAAAGCACTTTGAAGAGAGAGTTAAAGAGTACGTGAAACCGCTTGGAGGCAAACGGAGGCGCCCATCGAGTCGCCGGACGTTTTCAGGCGCTGCGAGAGCTGTCCTACTGTTTGAGTGATCTTCGGAGACTCTTACGGTTGCGCTGGCGTCGCGGCGCTGCACTAGCGTTCGGCGAGGGCCGCGACCGGTTGCTGGGCTGACTTTGGTCGTTCGCAAGGTAGCTCTTCTTCGGAAGAGTGTTATAGGCGTTCGATTAGCTTCGGCTCGGCGACCGAGGAGAGATTCCGCGTCGGTCTTCGGACAGGCTGCGTGTTGATCGCTGGAATACGGCTTTGGAAACTGCTCGCAGTCTCTAGAGTTTGTACAAGGCCTTCTTCGCGTTAGCGCTCAGACGCCAGGGGTCTGCGGCTTAAGCTGGCCACGTCTCCGACCCGTCTTGAAACACGGACCAAGGAGTCTAACACGCGCGCGAGGTGTTGGGCAGTACGAAACCCGAAAGCACAGTGAAGGCAAACGAGGCGAGATCCTTTCATTAGGCGCATCGCCGGCCGATCCCATAGGCCGCGTCCTAGGGGTCGAGCAAGA
>NW_028140390.1:2500-12500 GCF_965202585.1 Thalia democratica | reverse complement strand
ATTATCATAGTATTTAATATAGAATATAGTTAACAATCTTTTAAACAAAGTCTTAAATAAAGTTACAGGGAGTAATTGTAATTAAAACACCAAAAAAATAGGTTTTAATAAAAAAAATACTTACATCAAGTTAAAACTTTATAAGGATTAATTTTAAAATATCAAATTGATTGTAAATCAAGTGCAAATAGGTTTTTTAAACAAACCGAAGGGTTTATAAAGGCTTGTAAACGCTCTCAAACGCCTACGACCATACCACACTGAGCACACCCCATCTCGTCCGATCTGGGAAGTTAAGCAGTGTCGGGCGTGGTTAGTACTTAGATGGGTGACCGCTTGGGAATACCACGTGCCGTAGGCTTTTGCTTTTTGAATTCATCTTTTTTGTACTATTTTTCTTTCTGACCTATTTATACTTATTACTCGTTTATTTACATTTCTTTAACGCTTAAAAGAAAAGTAAATTCTAGTTATTAGCAAATAAAAACTCAAGCCAATCAGATAACGTTATTTGCTGTTTAAACCAATTAGAGCGCTAAAAAAGTGGTTTGACCAGTTTGAGATATCGAAAAAATAATGGCACCATCTTGTAGAGTACAATTTTCTGAGTTGAAATTAATACAATTAGTCTTTTATACTAAAACTTTAAAGTTTTTTTGTCCAAAAACAAATAAAAGCGTGGCTACTTGAAAAATCAAACGAAAATAAATTTTGCACTTTTGTATTGTGAGTCATAATAAGTTATTTACTGTTACCAACAGATACTAGCAAAAGCTTTTTAAAGTTTTGTATTAACTTAATGTATTTGTAATTACTTTTACTTAATAGAAACTATTGAATTACGTTTACTTAGTTTACTTTTGTATGTGTATTAAATATATAGCAATTTTGTTTGAACTTAAATAAGGACTATTAAACTATTAAAAGAAAACTATCAAAGTTTACTAACTCAAAAGCTAAATCTTAGTTTTATTGTTATAAACATTTATGTTGTAATTTACTAATAACTAAATGAGTTTATTTCAAACAAAAAGAATTAAATAATGTTATGTTATGTCAAGCCTACTATATGAGGTATATAGGTATATAAGGTATACAAGCTTATGTTTGAAAATTATAATAATAAAAATAAAAATAAATATTTAGTTGGTAAAATTTGTATGTTTTAATATGCTTTGAAATTAGAGTTAGTATAGAAGTTTTTTTTTAAATATAATAAATATAAATTTAGTAACTGTTAGTTTTATACTTTAATAAAAGAAATATGGTTAACAAGTAAGTTAAAAATGAAAGAAGCATAAAAAAACACACTAATTAACTGCTTATTCAATAGTTTGATTATTTAATTATTTTTCTGTTATATAGTTTAATCGTATTGTATAAAAAATACAGAGGTTTAAAGTAAGTTTGAATAAAAATAAAACAAAACATATAAAATAAGCATTAGTTCAAATACATAGTTTTTTTTTTCTAAGAAAATTTAATTCTTTAATAATAAGTAGTAATTTAAATAAAAAATAATACAAATAAAGTTGTACAATATATATACAATAGTTTGTCAAACTAGGCAAACACTACTAGGCAAAAAACAAACTAGGCAAAAAACCTACAAAGTAGGCCACCACTACAATCCAATGTTCCAACTGGAAATTCAATGAGATCGTTACTGTACTTGTGATGAACGTTGATAATCCCCAAGATTGTAAGTCGAAGGCCTTACCCAACCTAACCAGCGCACTGGTTTTCTTACAACTGAATTAATCAACATTTAATATTGAATATAATCATTATTGATAGATAGAGGAATGTTGACAATCAACAACAGATTGTAGGTCAAAGGCATTACTCGACCCAAGTACCCACAACCTAGATTGAACAACATTTATTAGATAGATTTGTTTATTGATAGATAGAGGAATATTGTCAATCCACAACAGATTGTAAGTCAAAGGCATTACTCGACCCAAGTACCCACAACCTAGATTGAACAACATTTGTTAGATAGATTAGTTAGATAGATAAATAGTACAGTATAATCTCAAAGAATTTGAAGCCCGAACATTGAACGATAGTGGTGTTTCGTGACGACTAGCGGGATTCGATCTCTCAACCTTCTGCTTATGAGTCAGCTGATAAGACCACTGACCCACCGCGCCACGACAAAGATAAAGAAATATTTTGCTATATAAATAGGTTGATTTTTCAGTGAACTTCAAGTGTCAATTGTTCAGTGTCAATTACAGTGAACTTCAAGTAAGATATACAACAGTATATATATTTCCGAGTCTGACTTTGAGTACTTTTTATATATTATTAACAAGATTTTTTAGGAGTAATATCTGTTTAGTTCTTTAATATATCTTTAAAATAATAATATTTTTTAAGGTGTTTAAAACTTTTAGAAGCTGTATGTAATGTCTTTTAGTTTAATAGTTCTTTAAATTAGTAAAAAAAAAATAAGCATGGTTGAGTTATCAAATTAAACAAAATAGAACGTCAAGTATTTAATTACTAAAATTAATTTAATTAAAAAAAAATCTCAGGTAATCTAAAATGTCAGGAATTATTTAAAAATAAATATAAATTTAAAACTTATTATATTGAAAAGATTGATGAATAATACTCTTGAATGTATGAAATGTTTGTATTTGTAATGCAATAACATAAATGGATAGATCAATGACAAATTGTAAACATATTGTATTATTTTATTTTACGATTTTATTTTATTTATTTAATAATTCAATAAACTTTACTTCTACTTGTCCTGGTCTTAGGTAATTTATAGATAACAATAATTTAAACAAACACTTTTGTACAGTTACAATACAGTTTTAGTACAGTTTGGGAGTAACTGTTGATTAAAAAAACAAAAAAAAAGTTAATTCAGGTTAAAATTTTATAAGGAATAATTTTAAAATATCAAATCGATTGTAAATCAAGTGCAAATAGGTTTTTTAAACAAACCGAAGGGTTTATAAAGGCTTGTAAACGCTTTCAAACGCCTACGACCATACCACACTGAGCACACCCCATCTCGTCCGATCTGGGAAGTTAAGCAGTGTCGGGCGTGGTTAGTACTTAGATGGGTGACCGCTTGGGAATACCACGTGCCGTAGGCTTTTGCTTTTTGAATTCATCTTTTTTGTACTATTTTTCTTTCTGACCTATTTATACTTATTACTCGTTTATTTACATTTCTTTAACGCTTAAAAGAAAAGTAAATTCTAGTTATTAGCAAATAAAAACTCAAGCCAATCAGATAACGTTATTTGCTGTTTAAACCAATTAGAGCGCTAAAAAAGTGGTTTGACCAGTTTGAGATATCGAAAAAATAATGGCACCATCTTGTAGAGTACAATTTTCTGAGTTAAAATTAATACAATTAGTCTTTTATACTAAAACTTTAAAGTCTTTTTGTCCACAAACAAATAAAAGCGTGGCTACTTGAAAAATCAAACGAAAATAAATTTTGCACTTTTGTATTGTGAGTCATAATAAGTTATTTACTGTTACCAACAGATACTAGCAAAAGCTTTTTAAAGTTTTGTATTAACTTAATGTATTTGTACTTAGTTTAAATTAATAGAGTTTATTTGGTTTACTTTATTATGTGTATTGAATGTGCTAGTATCTAAAAATAAATACAACTAAAACAAAACAAACAAGGAGAGTACTTGAATAGAACCAACACAATTTACAGACCAGTTGTGTACTAAATTTAAAGAAATTCTGAATAGTGAATATGCAATTATTATTATAAGTTCAAAATTCACTTTAATTTAAATTAATGTATTTTGTAAATTGGTTTTATTTAATAGATAGTAGTGAATTACTTTATTTAATTTACTTTAGTATGTGTTGTATAACTTAATTTAAACCAGAAGCAAAACGGGATTATACTTTCAATAAACTACACAATTTACAGACCAGTTGTGTACTAAATAAAAAGCTATTGTGAATAGTGAATATGCAATTATTATTATAAGTTTATAAGTTCACAGTTTACAAAAGCTTTACAATTTAGTTATTATTTTGTTCATATTTGCATATCTAATTTATGAAAAGTTAGTGTTATGTGTTTTGGCTTTTTAATTTCTTTATTTGTACAACTGTTAGTTTTATATTCTAAAGAAACATTTTTAAATAAATATGTTTAACAAGTAACTTAAAAATAGAAGAAATATATTGTATATATTGAACTATTTATATTTATTCTAGCTATTTGCTTAGTGTATTTATTAATGTGATTATTTTATTTTGTTGTTTGTCTTATAGTTTAATCGTATTGTGTTGAAATATATATAACAAATACAGAGGTTTAAAGTAAGTTTAAATGAAAATAAAATAAGACATATAGTTGAAATATAAGTTTAAAAAAATATTTTTTTTTATTTCTTTGTTTGTTTGATTGTTTGTTTATTATATAATCGCGACGTTTCATTTTATTACTTTTAAGCATACTAAATATAATAATAGGTATAGTTAGAGGAAAAATTCAATTAGTTTCTAATGTAATAAAAAAGTTTATTTCCACAAATAAATAAATACCTGAAAAATCAAATGAAAAATAAATTTCGCACTCTTGTATTGTGAGTCATAATAGGTTATTTACTGTTACCAACAGATACAAGCGAAGGCTTTTTAAAGTTCTTGTATTTGTATTGTTATTTGTACTTAGTTTTATTAAAATGACAGTATTGATGGTTACGTTTATTAAGTATGTTTATTTAACGTTATGTAACTCAAGTAAAACCAGAAGCAAATAAGGAGACTACTTTCAATAAACTACACAATTTACATACCAATTGTATACTAAACTTAAAGCTATTCTATTCTATTTTATTCTTGATAGTTATTTTAAAGTTATTAAATTATACAAATGTATTTTGTAAAGTAGTTTTATAAAGTTACTATAGTTTATTTAACTTACTATAGTATGTGTTATATAACTTTAATTAAACTAGAAGCAAAAAGGGAGACTACTTTAAATAAACTACACAATTTATTGTTATATATAACTCTAATAAAACCAGAAGCAAAAAGGGAGACTACTTTAAATGAACTACACAAATTAAAATTATATTATTATTTATAAATCAATCGTGTTGTGTTTCAAAATAAATTTTTCAAATAATGTTTTACAAGTATTTATCAGTTATTTAGTTTTCTTTTTATAGTTTAGCCGTATTGTTTTATTTATTTGTTATTATCTTTATTTAATTGTTTGCTTATTATATTTATCGCCATGTGCTTAAAAAATAAAACAACTATATAGATTTAAAAAGTAAGTTTAAATAAAAATAAAATGAAACATATAAAATAAGTTTATGATTTTTTTTTCATTATTATTATTTTTATTTCATTGTTTGTTTATTATATCTATCGCGATGTGCTTAAAAAATAAAACAACTATAAAGGTTTAAAAAGTAATTTTAAATAAAGATAAAATGAAACATATAAAATAAGCTTATGTTTGATTTTTTATTTTATTTTTATTTAATTGTTTGCTTATTATATTTATCGCGATGTGCTTAAAAGAATAGAACAAATACAAAGGTTTAAGTTGTAAGTTTTAAATAAAATAAAATGAAACATACAAAATAAGCTTATGATTTATTATTATTATTATTATTATTATTTTTATTTCATTGTTTGTTTATTATATCTATCGCGATGTGCTTAAAAAATAAAACAATTATAAAGGTTTAAAAGGAAGTTTAAATAAAGATAAAATGAAACATATAAAATAAGCTTTTGTTTGATTTTTTTATTTTATTTTTATTTATTTTTATTTAATTGTTTGTTTATTATATTTATCGCGATCTGCTTAAAAAAATAAAACGAGTATTAAGGTTTGAAAGGTAAGTTTAAATAAAAATAAAATGAAACATATAAAATAAGCATATGTTTTTTTTTTTTTTTTTATTATTATTATTATTTTCATTCAATTTTTTGTTTATTATATTTATCGCAATGTGCTTAAAACGATAAAACAAGTATAAAGATTTAAAAAGTAAGTTTAAATAAAAAATAATACAAATAAAGTTTATTTATAATAAACAAACATATTTAAAACATTAAAAAAAGTAGTTTATATATATTATTTTTTATTTATTTCTTTTAAACATATTAAATAAAGTATAAAAAAAGTATTAAAACATTTAAACGTAGCATAAATAAGCTTAAAACATTAAAATAATTGAAAAGAAACAAACAAATTGAAAAAAATCGGCAAAAAAAGTTCAACAGCAACATTTGAGCATCATACACGTATGCATTACTTTACACTAGTGAGAGAGACGTGTTTGTGCGTTCGGTCGACTTGGCGAGAAAGCGGGCTTAAAGCATTACTGTTTAGCACCCGAGGCGCGGCTATTGCAGCGGCGGCGAACGTGCTATGTAAACGCATTGGAGCAGCGTATGAAAAACTACAAGCGTCCAGCGGCGGTAGGCTTATAGCTTTGCGAAGTCGTCGAGACGAGTAGCCGACGCAGGCAGGCACGGCTCGAGGCGGGTAACTGCAGCAGACAGATGGCGTGTTGCTGCTGACGAGTTAACCGGCAGAAGGCAAACGGTTGGTCGGGAGAAAGAACAGTCAGTTGTATAGCTGCATGCTGCAGTCGACGCGGGCTGGCGCTTTAAACAGCAAAAGGCCGGCGCCGACTTTCAGTAACGTTCGCAAGGCTTTTAAGCCGAGTGATAGAAAAGGTCTGTATTTATACAGTAAAAACGCTCAGTCGAGCAACGGGTTTAAACGCCCTCGGATAGTTATCTGGTTGATCCTGCCAGTAGTCATATGCTTGTCTCAAAGATTAAGCCATGCAAGTGTAAGTACGAGCTCACGTACAGTGAAACTGCGAATGGCTCATTAAATCAGTTATGGTTCATTTGATTGTACGCTTTTACATGGATAACTGTGGCAATTCTAGAGCTAATACATGCGTAAAGCGCCGAACTGACGTGAGGCGCGCATTTATCAGACCAAAACTAACCGGCTTTCGGGTCGTTACAATGGTGACTCTGGATAAGCTTGCGGATCGCACGGCCTAGTGCTGGCGACATCTCATTAAAGCAACTGCCCTATCAACTATCGTCGGTACGGTATCGGCCTACCGAGGTTGTAACGGGTGACGGAGAATCAGGGTTCGATTCCGGAGAGGGAGCCTGAGAAACGGCTACCACATCCAAGGAAGGCAGCAGGCGCGCAAATTACCCATTCCCGGCTCGGGGAGGTAGTGACGAAAAATAACAATGCAGACCTCGTACGAGGTCCTGCAATTGGAATGAGTACACTTTAAACTTTTTAACGAGTATCCATTGGAGGGCAAGTCTGGTGCCAGCAGCCGCGGTAATTCCAGCTCCAAAAGTGTATATTTAAGTTGTTGCGGTTGAAAAGCTCGTAGTTGGATATAGGGACGGCGAGGTTGGTCGGTCGAAAGGCTAGCACTGGCCTCGTTGTTCTTGTTGGTCGGTGCCTTCGCGGTGCTCTTAACTGAGTGTTGCGGTGGTCCGGCAAGTTTACCTTGAAAAAATTAGAGTGTTCAAAGCAGGCTTTACGCTTGTATAATGTTGCATGGAATAATGGAATAGGACCTCGGTTCTATTTTGTTGGTTTTCGGAGCACGAGGTAATGATTAATAGGAACGGACGGGGGCATCCGTACTGTGCCGTTAGAGGTGAAATTCTTGGATCGGCGCAAGACGAACGACTGCGAAAGCATTTGCCAAGAATGTTTTCTTTAATCAAGAGCGAAAGTCAGAGGTTCGAAGACGATCAGATACCGTCCTAGTTCTGACCTTAAACGATGCCGACTAGCGATCGGGCAGTGTCGAACTTAAGAACTGTCCGGCAGCTTCCGGGAAACCAAAGTCTTTGGGTTCCGGGGGAAGTATGGTTGCAAAGCTGAAACTTAAAGGAATTGACGGAAGGGCACCACCAGGAGTGGAGCCTGCGGCTTAATTTGACTCAACACGGGAAATCTCACCCGGCCCGGACACAGCGAGGATTGACAGATTGAGAGCTCTTTCTTGATTCTGTGGGTGGTGGTGCATGGCCGTTCTTAGTTGGTGGAGCGATTTGTCTGGTTAATTCCGATAACGAACGAGACTCTTACTTGCTAAATAGCTGCTCGACCCATTGGGTCGGAGACAACTTCTTAGAGGGACTAGTGGCGTTTAGCCACACGAGATTGAGCAATAACAGGTCTGTGATGCCCTTAGATGTTCGGGGCCGCACGCGCGCTACACTGACCGGATCATCGTGTGTTCCCTAGGCCGAAAGGTCCGGGTAATCCGTTGAACCCCGGTCGTGCTAGGGATAGGGACTTGCAATTGTTTCCCTTGAACGAGGAATTCCCAGTAAGCGCGAGTCATTAGCTTGCGTTGATTACGTCCCTGCCCTTTGTACACACCGCCCGTCGCTACTACCGATTGAATGGTTTAGTGAGGTCCTCCGATTGAGCCTGGTACGTGCGGCAACGCACTCGCCGGTGTTCGAAAAGACGATCGAACTTGATCATTTAGAGGAAGTAAAAGTCGTAACAAGGTTTCCGTAGGTGAACCTGCGGAAGGATCATTAACGAATCGAAATTTGATTTCAAGCGACGTCTCTTCTTCGAAGGGACCGAGCCCTGTAACTGTTATAGTTCGGTCGCGTTGCTTCCTGACAGCGGGAGTAATAATTCAGCACGCAAGTGCTGGCGCGGCCGCTTCTTTTTGAACACGATTTTTTGGTTGCATTGAGATTGATTAACACGAGAGATCTCTTAGCGGTGGATCACTCGGCTCGAGCGTCGATGAAGGACGGAGCTAGCTCCGAGAAGTAATGTGAATTGCAGGACACATTGAGCATCGATATTCTGAACGCGTATTGCGGCCTCGGGTAATCCTGGGGCCACGTCCGTCTCAGGGTCTTTAACACACCGATCCTTTCATTAGTTTGAAAGTGCCTGCGACTCGTTTCTGTATTAAGGAGCGTGTCGTCAAAGACAGCTGGTCTGGCGATTTCACAGCTGAAGCGTGAGCAGCCTGCTGGCCTCGGGTGAGGTAGCAACGACGGTAGGTGCTCGAGAATAAGTTAAGTGACTTCAAAAGGCCGACGTACAAAGCGCATGTACTTTTATAGTACATCACTTTTGACCTGAGATCGGGCGGGACGACCCGCTGAACTTAAGCATATCACTAAGCGGAGGAAAAGAAACTAACAAGGATTCCCCTAGTAACGGCGAGTGAAGCGGGATAAGCCCAGCGCTAAATCCGAGCCTTTTTGGAGGGCGAGGAAATGTAGCGTATGGAATTCAGCATGCGGCGAACCAACGACTGCCCACGTTCTTCTGATCGAGGCCTTTTCCCAGAGCGGGTGTTAGGCCCTTGGCGGCGGTCGTAATTCGTCCTAGCGGTTTTCCCGGAGTCGGGTTGTTTGGAAATGCAGCCCTAAGCGGGTGGTAAACTCCATCTAAGGCTAAATACTGGCTCGAGACCGATAGCGAACAAGTACCGTGAGGGAAAGTTGAAAAGCACTTTGAAGAGAGAGTTAAAGAGTACGTGAAACCGCTTGGAGGCAAACGGAGGCGCCCATCGAGTCGCCGGACGTTTTCAGGCGCTGCGAGAGCTGTCCTACTGTTTGAGTGATCTTCGGAGACTCTTACGGTTGCGCTGGCGTCGCGGCGCTGCACTAGCGTTCGGCGAGGGCCGCGACCGGTTGCTGGGCTGACTTTGGTCGTTCGCAAGGTAGCTCTTCTTCGGAAGAGTGTTATAGGCGTTCGATTAGCTTCGGCTCGGCGACCGAGGAGAGATTCCGCGTCGGTCTTCGGACAGGCTGCGTGTTGATCGCTGGAATACGGCTTTGGAAACTGCTCGCAGTCTCTAGAGTTTGTACAAGGCCTTCTTCGCGTTAGCGCTCAGACGCCAGGGGTCTGCGGCTTAAGCTGGCCACGTCTCCGACCCGTCTTGAAACACGGACCAAGGAGTCTAACACGCGCGCGAGGTGTTGGGCAGTA
>NW_028140389.1:0-28072 GCF_965202585.1 Thalia democratica | reverse complement strand
GCTCTAAGAACAATTCTTAGAGCTTTTTGAGACTCCGTAGATTTTTTTTACTTTCACCATCAACTCCAGATAACCCAGTGTAAAATTTTATTACGACACTTTTACTAGTAACTCTTCCCCCATCTTTCCAGCTTATAGCCCCCTAACTTTCTACAATGGAGCCAAAGAGAGATGTATGACCCATTGTGGGAAACACTCGTTTATACTGTTTTTGAACAGTGTTAAAAAAAGGTAAGAAAATTCTTAATTAACGTAGTAAACTTCTTACAACAAAATAATGAAGCAATAATGTCTTAAAAACTAAAGTGCATTTTTACAGGGTTGGCATGCTTATTAAGTACGCACTTTCACTTAAATACGCATTCTGAGTACACATATTTTGATTAGTACGTATTTAGAGTACATATAATTTGACAAATACGCATTTTAGGTACACACTTCTTATTCACTACACATTTTTGAACTAAATTAAAAACGTTATTTCAGGTTTCCTTTTTATTTAGACTAGTAATTCTTAGCTACAAACTTTCTATTGAGTAGCTTCTGTGTTCAGAATGTGTACTTCAGCGAGGCTATAAACATAAAGATTTTGATAACTTACTTAAACAAAAAGCAGTCTAGTTCTAAGTTTTTGAAAAATATATTTTGTGTATATATCAAAGTTTATATTCGAAGTTTCCTTGCCACAGATCATCAATACTTAAAAGATTACATACAACAACTACTTCTTCAAAAGAATAATAGTTCAACATGTTTCTAAGAAAACTTTGAAATTTTTTTCTGATTTTATAAATGAATTTCTATTTAACTTAACCATTTGTAGGCTTTGGAATTTAATGGTATTGTAAGTAAATTTATAGGAAAGTTTTGTAATTTTATCATGACTAAAAGGTATTTTTTGTTATTTTTCACCACTTTAAAGCTTTGAAAATTAATGAATTTTGTGAATTATAACTAAAAAATACTGGCTTTTTAATTTTTTCAAAAAAAAAACTGACTTAGTCCGATTTAGCCTGACCCGTAGCAACCCTGATATACACCTCTAATACACTCTCTATTTATATAATATTAACTGTTAACAGTGTCATTGAATAAAATGTATTACAAGTGTATATCTCTTACAACCAATTTTTTTTATTATAATACTTTCACTTAAACTTAGTAAAATTTATTTCAAAAAAAACTACGATGCTAATACACTCTACAACAAAAACTTAATTCATCTTCTAAAGCAAAAATGAACATTACTAAATAAAACTTAATTTTTTAAATTTTAGAAACAAAAAACAGTTCAAAGTATTTTTCAAAACATACTTAAAGTATACATTAGACAACTGTGTTTAAAATAATTAAAACAATAAATTTTAATGTGAACATTTCAAAATTACTAATTAAAACAGATTTTATTTCAGAAACTAAACACAGTCATACATTTTTTGATGACAAATTGAAAATATACAATACATATGCTTAAAATAAACAAAAATAAATTAACTTTGATGGTAGATGAATTGTTCAGACACTTTAGTTCAAAGTTAATAAAAATTTACAAAAAACATTTTACTGCAATTAAAACAGTTGGTATGTGATTTTACAAAAAAAAAATTAACTAAAATAATTGTCATTACATATTTTCAAATAATGTATTTTTTATAAACAGTACTGTTATAAACCTAAGTAAACTAAATAATAAAAAGAAGCAAAAATTAGAAAAAGGACCACCATTCTTGAATAAAACATGTTCAACATAATTAGTTCGGCAAAATAAAGCAGTGTAAAGCATTTTTTTGTGTATCTTTCCGATATAATTAAAACTAAAAATAATCTCATTGTTTAAGCAATACTCCCAAAAAAATGTTTCATATCATAAACAGTTGGTAGTAAGCTTAAATTAAAGCCTTAAAATAATTTTCAAATCATTTTTGATTCTTTAGGAAGTGTAAGCCATTAAGTTGGATTTGAAACTTTTAATTGAAACTTCAATCAAACAGTTGTTTTACAAAAGCAGCAAATTTCTAAACTAAAATTCTGCCTCATACAAAATGTGAATTTTCGCTCTTCATTGATGAATTGTATAACATTGCGTTTTCATCTGAAAAAAAGTATTAAAAATATTTGGTATTTTTAACTGATATAAAAAATATGTAATTTTAATTTATATAAACATAATATACAAAGAAAATTTGAGGTTTCAGGTTTGTTCAAAACTTTTTAAATAACAAAATACAATTATAGGTTTAAAACGTTTTTATGTTAAGAAAAAAAACCTTATAGGCAAAAAACACGTATTAAATTTTTCTAAAACTTTAAATTTATATTAACTAAACAAACAATGTTTCTATATAAACAGGAACTGTTGTAATTACAAAAGAGCCATTTAAAAATTTTTCAGTATTAATCAACCATTAGTACTTTACAGTTTGTTTTGTTACAAGTAAACAACTTAAATTACAACATATAAAAACAAACCATTTTGATGATGGAAATTTGATCTTGAAGAATTAAAAGAATGCTGATGTTGTATCAGTAGTGGAGGCTGTTTGTAAAAATGTTTTTTAAATTATAATAAAAATGAACTATTTAGTTTAATACGAGGCACGCAAAAATGTTTAGGTTTATTTCATTAATTATTTTTTCTTAGGATTAGTCTCTAAAGATTTGTTCAAGATATTTCTTGTGTAATTTAGCAGTTAAGCAGAAAATAGCATAATAGATTAATTTTTGAAAAAAAAAACTTATCAGAATTTGTTTTTTAATATTTTAAGCTATATTCAAACATTAAGTTATTCAAATTAATATATTACCTAAATTATGATAAATTTAATAAATTTTCTTTATTATGCATAGGCATAAAACACAAAGGTCTTAACGCAGAAATAAACAATTAAGTAAATAAGAGTGTATAAAAATTAAAAAACTTCAAGAATTTAATATGAAATTAAGCAGCAAAAAAATCAAAACTCAAACAAATATTTAAAAAAAAAACCTACGGAAACTTTTAAATTTAAAACTCACAAACAACAAAAACTTGAAAGTTAATGAAAACTCACTACATGATAAACATAGTTTGGATGGGTCGGCAGAGTGTTTCGGTTATAGTTAGAAGCGTTTATTGGCTGTGCGACTCTTACAGAGGGCAGATTGCTCTGTTGCTTATGAAAATTTTAAATTGTAAAATTCTCAAAAGACCGACAATAAGAAAAATTAAGTTGTTTGGTTTTTCGGAAACTATTAAAATTTGAAATTTAATCACTGTAATTTGAAATTTAAAAAAAAAAAAATTAAAAAAGTATTAAAAACTTCATTTTGAAAATGCTTAAAACAAATCGACAGCAAAAATTTAAATGAATTTCAACTATTTAGTACTATAATGCTGCCAAAAACAGTTTAACGAGTTTCATAGCTTTAAAAATAGTTGACACATTCAAAGCTACAACAACTGCATAATAAAAAAAAAAAGTGGCCGTTGAAAATTACAACACACTAGTGATGAGTTGCGGTCATAAATGACATGAAGTTTTGACAAGTTTTGACTAAAATCAATGAACTCATCGAATGATTGATTTTTGCAATTAGTTTTTGTTCGAACTTTTCATCATGAAACAAAGGAAACCGAACACATAGAAAGTTATGTAATGAAAAAAGAAAGGTAAACCATGTAAAATGTTACATTGAAGCTACTACAGTTTTTTTGTTGGTTATTTTTTCAAAGTAAATTGATACAAAAAAAAAACAAGTTACAAGTTTTATAATACATTTGACTAGTGATATTTCAAACACTTTAAAGTAAGGTTAGCTTAACATAAATATTTACATCAGAAATAAAATATCATCATTTATGAGTTTATTTTGACTGATAAGAATTGGTAGCAATGCCACTGCGCAACTATAGTTTTAGAAAAAATATTCAGTGACTCTAAGTTTAATCTTTTTAAAAATACAATGCGTATTTTAAAACGAAATTATTTAACTTTATAAAGAATAAAAGTTTGGGTAGAGGCATTACACATTTAACAGTAAATCATAATTTAAAATGGATTACTTATATTAAACGGTAATTTTTTATCAAACAAGTAAAAAACATTTTACAACTTTGTTTAAGGCCACCTTGAGTTATAATTTAACTGAATTACGACCTCTTAGGAGACGCTAATTAAATCGGACATGACAACAATTTTCTCGGGTCAAAGTTCGCTTGGTTTTTAAATATTGTCTCATTAGGTTTACATCAAACTTGATCAAGTGCAAATTTTCATGAATAATTTACAAACTCTTTATTTTTTGGCAACTTTTAGCAGTTTTTGAGTGGTTGTCAAATTCAATCATAAATTTGTTAAATTTTGTTAACTTTGTAGGTACATACATAAGTATGTTTTATATAAAAATGTGCAGTCTTTTTCAAGAACATTAAAAATGTATGTTATATAAAATACAATTATACTTTACTAAAACTATTTTATATATTAATGATTTGTATAATACAATCGTATTTATATGAAACAAACCTAAACTTCTTGAAACTTTGCTTAAATATTTTAAACTTTAAAGAAAAATGTTTCATTATTAAGTTTTTCTAAATAAATAACCCAGTAAAGTTATTTAACATGTTTTGTTTCGTAAGTTACGATAATTTTTATAAACAACTGAAGTTAATCTATTAAAATATAATTTTTTTTTTAGGTCTTTTTTGTTATTTAGTTTTTATTTGTTTTGTTTTTATCTAGTAAAAATACAACTTACAGTTAAACTTATTGTTGTTGTAATATGCTAAATGTAACACTATCAAATTTAATTGTTTTTATTACAAAAAGCAACCAATTTAATAATAGTTTAAATTAATATTTATCATATTGTTGCATAACAGATTTAAGACTTTTTTTCGTTCAAATTATATTTTACTCATATATTATGAAAAAATATACTACATATAAGTAACACTATCTTATTTTTTAGATAAGATAAAAACATAACATATGCTATATTTTTCTTTTATAATTTAAAAAAAACATTATCAGTCGTTACACACACATTTTCGTAACATACTTTATGTTAAACTGACTTTATTATTAAAAAGTATAAGCTTTAAATTAAATGCGTTTAGAAAACTGTTTGTATATGTTGTAATACGATAAAAAACATTTTTATATTTTAATTGCATAATTAATTAAAACTTCAGTTTAATTACTTACTCCTTAAATAAATAATATAAGTTCAAAATTTAATAATAACAAAATAAAATGATATAACTAATTACTTACAAAAACAATTAAATGACCGGTTGTATTGATTAATTATAGCTAATTTTAATAAACCGAATCAATTAGTAACAAGCTGATCCTCGGTAAGAGCATAAAGATTTTGATTTATTTTGCTTACAAACAGTATTGGAACATTCAAAACAGACAAAAATGACTTTACACACACGAAAATACAACTTGAACTTTTTTAAAAATTTAAATCAAAATATTTAAACTTCAAACACTTGATAATGAAAAAATGTGCACAAAGTACAAGCCCACAAAACCATAGTAGTGGTTGCGAAACAAAAATATGAAATAAAAAAAAATACATTCAAATAAAATAAACCAATGATAAAAATTTGATGTTTGTTTTATCTTACCTTTTTGTGTATCCAATACGGCTGTTGATGAAATAAATTTAAGTCTAGACTTTTTGTTAGCAATTTTAATATATTGACTACTGGCTTCCTATTTGTCATATGCGATAAATTAATCAATATTTATTACTAATAGCAAACATTTGCTATGTTTTATTTAGTGAATTTTTAATTTATCAAAACAAAAAATAGCAGTAACAAATTGTAAGATATTTAAAGCAGAAAACAACCAGTTTTATTATTATATTGTTAAACAATAAAAATAAATGTTCTTAAATGGATTCTAAAAGTAAAAAAAAACTTCTCATCTGTTTACTAATTCATAAACAGCAACAAAGTGAATTCTATAAATTAAGCAAATAAATTGAAAATTTTCCAAGAGATTAAGTAAAAAATAACAGTTAATATTAACTCGTCTCAAATAAAATCTTCAATTAAATCTCTGACTTAATTATAAACAGAAAACTATTGTTGAAAACAAAATAATCTAATACAAATAAAAAAAAACTATTAAGAGATGAAAATTATGATAAAAAACAATACAGAAGTTTCTACCTAAATTAGACTTTCATTCAAACCGAATTTCAATTATCTTTTACAATAAAAAGGTTTCTCATTTCAAATAAAAATAAAACTTTTGTCAAAACAATAAATTGACTTCGAACTCATTCATAATTCAAACCGTTTTAATTTTTAATAGCAAACGTCTTTTAAATATTTAAAACAGAAACGACTTGCTTTTTGCAGTAAAAGTCAATACAGAGAATGATTTATCTTAATATGCATGGCGCGCTAGCGTATTTTTCAACTAATTATTTTTTTTTTACTTTGGAGCTAGTGACTTAGTAACCTAGTTGTATATGCTAAAATGTTTTTTTTTAACAAAAAGCTGAACTACTTTAAAAATGTTAAAAATTTTTTTATCTACTCAGAATTAAGTTAATAAAATACGTGTCAAACGTTAAACACCATATTAAATTCTAAACTTTTCAAAGGTTTTTAGTTAAACTAATTTATTAGTAAACTTTTCAACTTTTTAAAACTAGAGACTAACCTCTTTAACTTATGATGCAAATTATCATATACTTTCAGTTTGATTTAAAATATAAAGTTCTTTTTTTTTGTACTTACTATTGATACAATTATTACTAGTAATATTTTAAACCACATTAAAAACGAAGACACAAACACTTTCAAAGGTGAGTGCATTTCAAAACATAAACGCTGTAAGTAAATACTTGCAATATTTGAACAACATCGCTTGCATTAAATCCCATTTAAAGTAATCATTGCAATTAAGCAAAAGGGGTAAAAACATGTTTGCGATGAATAATCCATATACGCAATTATTAATTCCCCACGCGAGCTGTCATAATCAGGTTAGCATAGGAGCCACTCACGAAAATAATCTAATAATCCCCCCTACTGAAATGTTGAGAGGAAAATTTAAATTATAACGAGATCATCATGTTCTACTTGTGCTCTTTTAAAGTGGCCTGTTTCAAATGACAGTGATTTTAATTTCTGAAAAGAAAGATGTTATATTGCTTAACTTTATGGTTAAGTCTTTTGTCCAAACATTTTAAGACTATTCTTGTTTTTTTCTTTGTTTAATTCACAACGAAAAAAGCAAAATGTTTAAGAAAAAGTTTTTATTTCTATACTTGATTCACATTCTTGTATAAAACTGTCACTACTTTCTAAAAAAACATTCAGAAACTTGATTATCATTATTTGATTTTGTCATGTGGCTTTAACCTTTTTCGAAAACTATTTTAAACAACTTTGTATATTTAAATTTTTATAAGAAAATAATCTTATCGTTTGTTTCAATTTCGGTCTCAAAATGGTACATGTATTCAAAGCTTGCATTCTAGTTTAATTTTTTTACTTATCTAAGTTTACTAAGCTCATTAACTTTTACTAAGAACTGAAATTAATTACAAATATTTTTTTGATTTAAATCTACTTAAAAAAAACAGAAACAATTAGGTTTTTTATGTTACAAATACATATACTTCACCAAGGTAAATAATGCTTCTATATCCTTACAATTTTAAAAATTGGATAAGATTACTGATAGCTACTCAAATTAATTTTTTTCTATCTAAATATTTACCTACAAGTTAAACCAAACCAAAGCTTAAAATTTTAGCTGGATGTTGGAGATGTAATTACAAACTTAAACTTTTAAACACAGTTAAAAACAAAAAGTTTACCAAAACTTAAACACGAAACTTTTAAAAAGCTGATAAGATTATAAAACAGACCGCTGTGGTGTGCTGATAAAATATAAAAGTGGCTATTTATCGATCTATATACAACAACTTGGCTGAATGCACTGCACACACAACGAATTTCACTTTTCTTCTTAAAATTTAAGTTTAAATGCTCAACAGAGTTGAATTTGAGATTAAACAAAAATTTAGTATAAATGTGATGTGTTAAATTTTTTTTGGATTTAACTGAACGCGGTTTACGTTTGCGATTTAATGATTTTCAAATGCTGCTTTACTACTTTAATCGTTACCTCGAATTGCACAAGTAAATAGATTGTGCAACAAAATAAAAGTAATGTGTTTCTTACTATACACAGGGCTACCACTCGTTTTTTTCAAAATTTTTCCAGGTTTACAAAATTTCTTCCAGGTTTTTAAAAGTAAACATTTTTGGGTCTATTTTTAGTTTAAAGTTAAGTTTAAAGGTAAGACACTGTGTTATATAGCATAAAAAACATCGAAAATATACTGTAAAGCTACTTTAAATATGTTTTTTAATAAAAAAATTTTTGTTGATGACAAATTTTTTTTATTTATATGATAGATTTTTTGATTCAAATCGAAATTTTACTACTGACCATGTGAAAATTGTTGAAATTCCAGGTTTTTCCAGGTTTTTTTAGTGATGTTTTACCAAAATTCCAGGTTTTTTTCAAAAATCGAAAATTTCAAGTTTTTCCAGGTTTTTTTGCCTAAACTATCGAATTCCAGGTTTTTCAATGATTCCAGGTAAAGTGGCAACCCTGTATACATAAAACATAAAATAACACTGTTATAAACTTATATTTTACAAAATATCTACTTTAAATTTGTTGCTTTAGGTTTGTAAAGTCAATGTCATTGTTTAGTACCTTTACTATTCTCAAAAGTGAACTACTTTGAAACTAAAGTAATGGAATACTATTAAAATAATTAAGAATATAGGTTGAAAAATGTATGAATTTATATAAGTAAAAAGTTTTAAGTCTTATAAAAATAATTACTGGAAAATGGTCAAACGATACTTAAATTTTGATATAAAAAAAAACATTTGTAAGAACTATAATTCAAAACTACTCGTGAAAACAAAACAAATATACAAAACTGCAACAAACTCAAGTCAGCTATTACACTTTCTTCTTATACACTTTAAGTGTCTAACAGATACTTAAAAAAATGAAACCTAGTTTAAAAAAAACTGAATAATATCAAATAATACTTCCTTTTTTTATGTTTAAGTTTCATTAGGTTGATTAAACATGTTACAGATAAGTTAAAAGATTTTGATAAACTAAATATACATGCGTATAAAACAGAACAAGATTTATATGACTAAATCAGTCTATAGTATATTTTTTATTTAATCGTACAACAAAGGACAATTTAAAGTTGTTTGATATATAAGATATTACTAAACTAAAAGTTTTATTTCTTTAAAAATAACTACACTAATTTACATATACACACATGAACCCACCTTGTAAGGAGTGTTGACGTCACTCCTCTGCAGCGACCCCTGGTGGTGATTATACGTGGGCGGAGGGGGAACTTTCCTTGCGTACGGGTGAAGCTGGATGTCCACGTCGCATCCCTCCTCGTCGTCTTCTGATTTCACAGATGGGGTTTCCCCCTTGTCGGGAGTCATCTTACGAGTTGAAACTACGTGGTTAGGTTGCCTGATGGGTTGTTTGTTATTTCTATTATATTAGAAGCTGAATTACTTTAAATTAATATTTTTTGGTGGATGGGCTGCTGGTAGATTAAAACAGTTTCTTTAATTATATTCAATTATAAAAATTTTCTATTACACTAGATGGTTGCCCGATATGTGAAATGTTTTAAATGTTACTTTTTATTAAAAAAAAATGCTTGAAATAAATTCTTATTTTTCTAATGACACAAACATCTAAAACTAATAAACTTTGTATTTGACTTTATTTTCTTAATTGATTATAAACAGTTTTCAAAATAGAAGTGGGCCCTATTTTTACCAATTAAAAAAAAAACTTCTAAAACTTACTTACCTGGAATTGCATACATCAATATATACTTAAAATATCAGTCAACTATTAGTAATAAACTCAACATATGTTTTAATCAAAAACATGTTTGCTTTTTATTTTAATACTCCATAAGAACCATAAAAAACATATGTTTAATTAAAGTGCGACAGGAGGGCCATCAGGTCATAATGTGAAACTTACACTAGATATTCTGGATTTGTTGAAAAGAGCTAAAAAAGTCTTATGTGTTTTTAATGGCAGTTTTTTGATTATGTTGTTAAAGGGGGCCATAGCTTTTTTAATTTCTTTAAGTAGGCTATTTGAAAAAAATTTAAAAAACCCTGGTCTAGATTATTTAATTACACCATCTAGTTTGTTAAATAGCATACTGTTATAAAATAAAATAATATTTATCCTATGTGATTTAAAAATATTCAACGAACTTTTTGATATATTTTCTATATTAATTTTATTACCGCGGAAAATGCTTTTATTAATTTTTAATTTAGACATTTTTTCATAAAAAATACCAACTTAAGTTAATGAAAAACAGTTTAGCATTACTAGAAAAACAACATTGGAAACTATACAAAGTTTTAACGGTATATACTTTAACTCACTCAAAATTTACACAATTTTTATTTTAAAATTCCAGCAAAGTTTTTACGGTGTTTTTATATTTTTTAACGTTAAGCAGCCGCAGGGGGCCCATGAGGTCATAATTTGTTACACTAGATATTCTGAGTTGTTGATGACAAGCAAAAAAAAAAAGGTCTTAGGTGCATTTAATAGCAATTTTTTAGTAATCTTATTGAAGGGGGCCATAGCTTTTTTAATTTCTTAAAAGGGGTCATTTGAAAAAAGCTTTGAAAACCCTGGTCTAGATTAACTAATTAAACAATCTAGTTTGTTAGAAAAAAATTATTCTGCGTGATTTAATTATATTAAACTAAGTTTTTAGTAACTTTTCTATATTTATTTTCTTTATAAAACAAATAATTTATTACCTCGAAAAATTCTTTTATTATTTTTTTTGGGAGACATTTATACATTTTTATATAAAAATACCAAATTAAGTTTATAAAAAACAGTTTAGCATTACTAGAATAACTACATTGCAATACTATGCAAAATTCTAACGCTTTATTTTTATTTCACTCAATGTTACACAATTTTTATTTTAAAAATTCCAGCAAAGTTTTTACGGTGTTTTTTTCTTTTTTTAACGTTATCAATCAACATGTGACGCATTAAGACCAAACAAAAAGTAAAATAAAAATAAATAAAACCTGGATTTTCTGTTGTTTCCGTAGCAGAAATAATAATAAACAAATCCGGCCATGATGAAAATTACCAAAATACTGACAATCACGATTGCTGTTATCAGTTGTTTGGAAGAAGCGCTTACACTTGTTGAGTCTCGCTCTGAAAGAAATTTAATTTTTTAACTATATACGTAATCTTTTATTTTGTTATAAGTATCTTATTGTTGATTCTGTAGGACAAAATACCATCTAATAATTTATAAATAAAATGATAAAACGTTATTGAATATTTCAATGTAAACTTTTCTAATAACTATCAAAGATAAAACAACTAAAAATATTTTATCGCTGTTTAAAAAAAGATAAATGCTAAGTAATATGAAATTTGAAAATATTAAGATTCATTTAGAACATTTCAAAACTAAATAAATCTTATTGGTACATTGTTAGTTTTAACATTTGAAAAACGTTTGATTTGAAATAAAAACCATGCGTAGTTGATAAATTTTGAAATGTATTTCTCAGTAATATTTCAACAGACATAAACATTTATAACTTGATTAGTTGATTTGTAAGCGGTCTGCGTAAGTTTCAATTAGCAATAATGTTTATGGCAGGTCTCTACGGAGTTTATTTGTCTGTCGAAGATCAATAAAAATTTATAAAACGAAAAAACAATTGTTGAACTGTAAAAAATTTAATGAATGCTATTTTTATTATTTTCATCGTTTAAGTGGCTGTTTGTAGCTTCAATAAAATAAAAATGAAAAAATAACATGTTACCATCATTTTATGAAAACATTCCAATTTAATTTTGACAGTATGACATATTTGTGGCAATTTAGATAATTTTCTGACGCAGTTGATCCAAAATTTATAACTTATGAGTTAAGCCGATGGTTTAAAAGTACTAGAAGTTGTTTGTAATTGATTGATTAGTTTAAAAGATGTTTAGAACAAACTTACTTATATTTTATTAACAATTAATTATCACTAAATCTATGTGCACTAATGAAACTTATTCTTTTACTGAAGATAAGAAAAATCAACAGCTTAAAAAGTTTAAAATGCTTTAAAACATTGAGTTTTTATGCATAACTTGGGAACTTTTAATCCGATTTCTAACTAAATACTGAATTAAGTGTAGTATTTCATGTAATTCAAACTGACAGAACTAACAAGCTTACGTTAGATTTAAGGCTGATTTTCTAAGATAAATTCATCAGAAAAATCATATTTTACTTCTTTAAAATCGTTTAGCTTGTACAAAAACAAACATATTTTATTTTAAGTGTGTAGTGCAACAAGTAGAATATAAATGTTTTTACTTACTAGCATGGTTCAATTAAAACTGATTTTTTTCAACGATTACAAAAAAGTATTATAAACTTTGAATACAGTTTAAAAAACATATAACTTCAACGACCTATTGAAATAGAAGAAAAGATACAAATGTAAAACATTTTTCAATTATACACATTTCATAAAAAAATAAAACAAATTTAAATAAATAAAATCTTAACAAAACTTTCGAAACAGGACACTTATATTTATTACTCTTAAAAAATGTTTAGCACTCAAGCAAATTAAATATTTAAGTTCACAAATATTAAAATTTCAATGTCAAATAAAACAAACCAAAGACGAGTTTGTTGAGAAATTCCCTGGTCACCTTCGAACTCTGCCTTCCGTAAACCTCCCCCTCCAAGTAGTTGGTCGCCACGCAATCGTATATGACGTCACTATCACTGACGTCATCACCCAGCACCAAAGTGTCGCCGTCCCTGGTCGCGCTGACGTCACTGGTGACCCACTCGTAACTGGGTGCGGGGTTGCCGCTAGCAACGCACTTGTACTTTCTGATCCCTGCTCCGTTGCTGTGAAGTTTCACCTCCGGGGTTTCCACCGGATCTGTGTGAAAAAAAAATCTTTAATATTTTAATTTTCACTTAAAAACGATTGTTAACTTTTTAAAGTGTTTTGTATTTTTTGAATGTGTTAATTTAGACTCTTTGAGGAAAATTTTGGCTATGAGGGGTGAAAGCTAGTGATGCGACGATAAAGTAAAATTAATACAAATAAAAATTAATTAATTAATAAATAATTAATATAGCGGTATTAATAAGTTTGCAATGTGTCAATGGTAAAATGTGTTAATTTAGATTCATTGAGGGAAATATTATTATACTTGTGGTATTAGTAAAGTTTGTGGTTACATAAATGAGTTTGGCAATTATAATAACAAACTTTCAAAAAATATGTTTAATACTTCATAGGTTTATGAAAAAAGTATTTGAATATTAATTCAACAGATTAATATTATAATAACAAACAAATTTTTTGTGTAGATTACAACAAATTATTGTATACTTTAAAGAAAAAAAAATTTATGTTAAATACTTAAAATTTATTCAATACATAAATTGTTTTTCGAGCCTACTATATACTTTTTATTTTATACTTCTGATATATAACTGTACAATTCAAAGTTTAAAATAAATGTGGTACATTTTGAGTAAATACTATTTTAAACATAGCTACTCTACTTATATTATTGTTTGAAATTATTTTACTAATAAAACTTAAAAAAAATTATCGGTTAAATTTTTTATTACAACAATTTCTAATTGGTTATTATAACTTTGTTACCAGTTATATATAATTTTACTAAATTTAAGTGTTGTTATTTTTCATAGCAGGTCAAATATTTTACACTTCAATGATAAACACGTTAACCTGCCAAAATTTTAATTAGCCCCTTTAAATAATTTATAATAAACAAGCAAAGTCAAAACTCCGATGAATATTTAATTAGTCGACTTAAAACACATTTGGCATATGTTAAAAACGTTTGAAAATTTCTTTACACGTTTTTTGTAGTTTATCGTAAATCCGCCAATTCTACTAGTTTTATGAATTTGTTCTAAAGCTCAGTAGATATTCATAACACTTTTTTTTGAAACCTATTAAAATTAAATTAAGAACTTGCAAAAATTATAAATTTAATAAAGTTATTTCACACCTATTTGTTATATGTCCTTTTATAAACGAATAAAAAAATGTATAAAAATACAGTCATCAAACATGTTTAAGAAAAATGCAGATTAAACGTGAAAAAGCTTGAGAAAGTAAAAAATTCACAAAAAGTAATCAGCTTTAAAACCTAATGAAGTGTGAATGTTTACAATGCAATCATTCATATGCATTTGAAGAACTTTCTGACCACAAAATAAGCACATGACAGTATTGTTCTACTTCATGTTATTATTAATATGTATTCACAAAGAAAACTTACACATAATTAATTACATGCAGAAAAAAAAATATGTAGAAAAAAAAACGGATTAAACAGTAATGTATATAACAACAAAATTGTAGTTTTGTTTTAACTTAAGTTGTTTCAATAACAAAAACAGAAAAGTTATAGAAAATCAAACAAAAGTTCAGCTCACAAACGTTTTAATTTAAGAATTAAAAAAAATATTTAATTAAATAATATACTTTTATAGTTCACTACTGATAAAAACAAAATAAAAGTCAAATATTGTACAATTCTAATTTTGAAGATATGGTTCAGTACTTTTTTACGTCTTAAGAAATTGTAGGAACTTAAAAAAGTTGTTGATTTAAGAACTTGTTTTACAATTTTTGTTTCTTAATATTAGTACATTAACCTTTTACAAGCTAAATTTTTGTTTTGAGACTAAGCTTTAATGAGTAAAATTATATAAGCAAAAGTATCTACCTATTTTTTTTTTTGTGATATTTTTAATTTTCAAGTAAACAAAAAAAAAACTATTAAGCATATAATAACTTTGTGACGGTAATATAACTTAACAACTGATTTTTTACAATTTCGACTATTTATATCCTAGTTTATACTAGCTTGAAAATATGTTGTATAATATTAGTTCTTTCTTATGCTAGTTACTACAAATCATGAATTCAGTTCATATATTTAACAAAAACTTTAATTAACTTAATGCCTATCTAATCCACTACGTAATACAACGAGCTACCAGAATACAAAAACTTTTTTTTAAATAAGATGCTTTAGGATTACATCAAAAACAGACAAGAGAGAAATATTCAGAACCTTCAAAATGTATATGGAACTTAAAAGATAATAACAGTTATTTTAATTTAAAATAAGAGACCAACCAGAAAAGTAAGATGTAGCTTAGGCAGCTTGGAGAAATAAGATATTGGGAATTTGTTTTTTAATTATCTTTAAAATAGATTTGCTTTAATAAAATCAAAAATTTAAAATAACTGCGAACACAACAAAACATAAAATGCTTGCGTGTTAGCATTTTTTAAATTAACTTACTAAATATTTTTTTTAAACACATCAAAAAGTTTATATTTGTTAAATTTTAAGGCTTCGTTGAACGAACTTTATTATGTTTAGATAACTGGTGCAAGTAGTGCCGAAACAATAGTCAGTTAACTCAATTAAGTAGTTGTTTTTTTTTTAAGTGTATCTGGCTCTGCAAAAGTAAACTGTTTGAAATCACACAACTAAAAACATAAGTATTAAATGTATACACTTATTTGTTATATATATACATATATCTTGATATTAAAATAAATAAAAATATTAAACTTTTTTTTATTTAAACTCAGGTTCATACACCCAACTTAATTATGTAAACTTTGCAGTAATTGCATTTTTACTAAAATATTTATTTGTCAGTAAAATATAGTTGGATTCAGTACAATATATAAACAAAATAACTGCTTGTACAAAAATAATAAACTTAGTAATTTTAGCACTGAACTATTTCATTAAAGTGAGTTTGCAGTCATTTAAATTAAATTCTAGAATCTACTGGTTTTCTAAACAGAAAAAAATTAAAGTGTTTTGTTTAAGTAATGTATTTTTCTATTTTTTATTATTTATTTAGTTATTTAGTTCACAGAAAACTCCGAGATGTACATGAGATGATGGTGAACAAAAATATTTTTATTTTATTATGTTTCAGATGAAAAAATATACAAATTTTTAAGAGTTGTTAAAAACAGTGTTAAAAACCTTCAAAAAAATTGTTGTGCTACTAAAGTTGCTGAGCTCAAGAGACTTTTTTTATCAAAACTTTTGTTTTAAGAGTTAAGGAACTTAATTAAGGAACTTTTTTTTTTTTAAATTTTACATCAATTGAAAGTTAATAAAAAGATTTTTTTTCTTATTTAAAAATACATTGAGAACTATTTAAACATAAAAGAAGCTCTATCATATTTTTTAGCAATTGACAGTTTTTGAAATTACATTTTAGTTGACATATATACACCTTTTTATAAACTTAGTATTCTTTTACTTTATTTTAATGTTTGAAAGTGAACTATTTTAAGCGATCAGTAAATTTATTCACTTTAGACAGAAGGCTTTAAGAAAATCTCTTATAAACTTTATTTATTTGAAGTTATACGCTTGGCAGCAACTGTTTATACTAGGGAAAGATTTTTTATACTTGGCTGCCCATAGTTTATTTAGTTATAATTATAATACAAAATTAAAAAAAAAATTAAGGCTAACAAAATCTTGATATAGGTGAGAGATATATATCAGAAGAGAAAATTAATAACAACTAAAATAACAGGATATTTTAGTTTTATAAGATAAACTCAAGGATGAGATTGTAAGGGAACTAAAAGCATTACAAGTTTGTGATGATTACTATCAAATATGTACTGCAGTACAAAGAGGACGTCATTAAAACCCCTTTAACCTAGACAAAAGTGCCATACAGCTTTGGAGAAATTTTACCATAACAACACCTTATATCTGCATTTTTTTATAAAAACTCAGTTCATTTTAGTTTACTTTAGAGCCCTTAGACTTTTTCGAATGACAACTGTTCTATATTTGAAAATTAGAATTAATAAATGTTTTTTTTTTGTTAAAAAATATGTCACTCATTTCGATTCCACTCGTTTTCGCGATTTAGTGCGTACCTTACGCGGATGCATACCTCTTAAAGTGCGTACCTTATCGGTTTCCCTCAACAAATTTTTAACCACAAGTTAGAAGTCGTGTTCAACAAAAAAAGAAGTAAACGCAATATATATTAATGAAACTAAACCGTCTAACTTTAAATGTTTATTTTGGAGTGTGAGTCAATTCAAAAAATAAAACGTAAGATGTTAATAAAAAAGATCGGTAACAGAACAAAAAATATATAAACTTAATAAAAAAAACTAACAAGTGACGTTGATCTTGTACTCCTTGTGCTGATCGCCGGTGGGATGACGTAACAAACAGGTGAATGTGACGTCATTGTAGTACTTTGTTGGGTGGATGAGCAACTCGGATTTCTGGTTGTAAGCGTTTTTTCCCGCTTCCCATCGGGTACTGTATGAATATTAATAATAAAATTAATAAAACATCACATCGTTATATTAAAACAGGTATTTTAGGGTTTCAAATTGTTAAAAAACGCGCTGACATGACCATACTTTTTAGGCAAAGTAAGAAAACGAAACAAAAAAAACATAAAGTTGTTAATCGAATTATTCAGTTTATAAAACGAACTGAAACAAAATTGGATGCTGTAAGTATGAGAAACAAAAAAAAACATCAAATTTTTTTAATTAAGTCGAGTCGAATTAAACTATTATAACAAAATATCTTAATTAGCCCAAGTTTTGCAAAATATCAAAACATTTAAATTAGGTTTATGTTAGGGTTATGTTGTAAGATAATATATTGGTTTTTTCAGAAAACTTTATCATTTTTTTTTAAGAAACACGAAGAGTATAACAACCATTTACATAATACATTTTTTTACGAATTTTATTATACTAAATCATAACTATTTGGAACCATTGTTTAGTTTTAGATTGAATATATTTATAAACGTAATACAATGTGGAAGCCTATCATATTACTAGGTATTAAAGAATTGAGACATTCTCTTTTTATAGTTTACTTGTTGTATTGGAACATTGAAATTTAAAAGCACCAATCGAAAGTCGTATGAAACATACTGAGTATATGCAAATATTAAATTGTTGTTTAATTTTCACTTCGTGCTAATACATTTTTAAACTCATTTAACTTTTCATAATAAAAATATCAACAAATTTATAAGAAAACATTTATATTTTTCATTCTTTTTAGATAACAAAACGATTTACTTCAAAATAATAAAGAAAGACATCTATTCAACTAATTATAAAACAACCTAAAAATAAAATTATCTTCAACTTACCTAAAAGTTCAAATGAGTCTACAGATGCACTTACAATCAATATAAATTCAATTAAAAGCAAAATTTATTGAACAAAGTGGTTGTGAAACAGCTTTAAAATAGAACTTGAATGTTGAAAATTCAAACTTTAAGTTAGTTCAATTAAGTTCATTCTCAAAAATAACGATTTCAATATTTATATAGCTCATGATATAATAATTTTTTAATTTAAATTAAAATAAAATTTTAATTAAAACTTACTTTACAGCATTGAATTTTAGTCCACTGGTGGTTATCCATTCTAAAGTTCCTAGTGGCTTACCTGTTTTTTTATTTTAAAAATGCTTACTTTATTGGTTTTTGAAGACAATATGCAGCTTTCAGTAATAATCTAAAAACTATAGTTGCAAATATTTAAAAACAATATTAATAAATAAAATGTTATAATGAGAAAGTATACATATTATATAACGAAAATGCAAAAATAGTTAATAAGTAACAAATAACTCTAATTGGTTCATTAATAAATTAGATAAAAATAATTTAAATAAACTGACCTCTGCTAGCCAGACATTCAGCCACGCTTACATTGTAGTTCACACTGGACTTCAAGTAATTCTGCCCATTTATTATTGATAATACTGGTTTTTCTGTAAATATTTAATTTATGAACAAAAGTTGTGAATAATATTAAACAATAAGATGAACTTACATTTGTAACAATAACATAAACAGTAAAATTTTAGTAAATTTGCATTTTTCATAAATATGTTTAAAACTACATTAAGCTTGCTCCTACTTATTTCAAAGCTAACTCAAATTTATTTTAATTCGAAATTTGTAGGATATTTTTCTATGCCAATTTTTGGTAAGTGATGCTGTGTCAAGTATTTTTTTTGGCTGAAAAGTTTAAATTTTAGAAATACTCAATGATAAATAGTTTAAAAACTTAAAAAAAATATATTTTGTTGAGTTATAGAATCAATTATATTATCTAAAAAACACAATCACTGTTTTATTTAAATAATAAGGATTAAACTTCATTTTTATATTATTTCAACTCAAATAATGTCTACCTAAACATCAATTTATACCATTCTCAACCATATTAAAACAATTGATATAAAGCAGATTTGTAGTTTCTTAAAACCAGATACTAACCAATTTTACATATAACTTACATTTTCATTACCAGCATAATCAGAAAAAAAGGGATGTTTTTAGTAAAAAAATAATAAAAAATTTCTCACATAAAAAACGAAGAGTATATAGCTCTAAGTCATTGTTAAAATTTGGGAATCACCAAAGTAATCTGAAGTGTTTTCATTGGTTGACAGGAAATACTTTGTACATGAACTACAACCGTTATCAAAATGTAGTATTTATTGCAAATACAAACTTTGCACTTCCACTTGAGTGTTGTATATGAAGTTGTAACCCTTTTTCTCCACGGAGCTCATCAGCGGAGCTTCTGACACGCACTTCCACTTTCCCTCCATACCCTCACGTGATTGGTCGATGACAAACTGGCCACCAGTGGTTGCCGTAACCTTGTCGTTTTGGAGCATAGATCCTGTGCTGATACTCACAAACATCTCACTGATTCCCTGTGTGGTTTGGTAATAACAGTTTTAGTGTTAAAAATATAATATACAGGGTAGAATAAGTATACAGGTGTCGGAAAATAAGTTTTTTATTTTAGTTTGTAACAAATATAATGGGTAAAATATTTTTAAAGTTTTTGAGAAAAAGTTTAAAATATTTCATGTTTCCTTCTTTTAAGTGATGACCTGATTATTTTAGTCCAAAATAACAGATAAATAGGGTTTATGAAAACATTTTAAACTTAATGGTTTATTAGAATTGAAATTTTTTTTTTGTTTAATATGTATACATCATACACAAAAATAGCCCAACACTTCATAGTAAAACCTCGAGCAAATTACATTATACATATTTAACTACTTTACAAGAAAATGCATAAACTTCATTGTACTATATATTTTTTTATTGTAAAACTTCAAATATAAGATTTAAAAGAGTGAAAATAAACCAAGTTAAGGGGATAGGGGATCCGACATTTTTTTACTAATAATAACATTGGATCTCATATTAAAGCCAAACTACAAGCCAGTTTATATAGTATTAAAAAATCTTATTCAACTTTTGAGATATTGTAATTTTAATAAAAAATTTCCACTACAAACATATGGACTGCAAATTTTTTGGGGTCAATATTCTCAATATTTAAAATATCACTAAAAATCTATTTTCTTCTTTATTTTTTGAAATAGAGACCTCAAACTTTTAGGAAACGTTCCTTTTATAGTTTAAAGGACTTTGAATGTTTGAATTTTAAAAATATTAAAACATAAAACCTTTAGATTAAAACAACAACAAAAAAAAGTGTTTTTTATTTTATAAAATTTTATAATACACTTTCTGTGAAAATTTGAAGAAGATTGCTTAAAAGATGAAGGAGAAGATAGATTTTTAGTGAAATAGTCTTTTTTGCGTTTTTAGTTATTGCCTTCTATTAGGAACCTTTTGAGGTCACCAACTTTGATCGCTTATATCTCAAAAATTACTTTGAGTTTTATCAAGCAGTTAAAAATATCTGATAGCTCAAATAAAACTCTATAAAATAAGATCAACTTGTAAAAATTCAAGGTATACCCCCCATGCCCTTAACTATTCTTTTTAAACATTGAAATACAGAAAAATTGAGTTATGTGCAAAGCTAAAAAAATATCATTTTAAAAAAATTCAAGTTAAGCATTTACAAGTTATAAATTTAAAAATTATAATACTAATCCAAACATGAAAACTTTACTTGTACTTCAAGCGAAGTTTGTTGTAAACAAAGTGACAAATATAAACATTAAAAAAACCTTACAACTATGATTATACAACTAAACATATTTTTTAAATTCATTGAATCTATTGAACTAACCGTTCTTTTAAACTTGGCAACTTCGTCACCTTCAAACAAAACGTACACATAGAACTTGTAGTGGTTGGGAACTTTGCTGTAGGGATCGTACAGGTACTCTGACAGTACAGCATCAAAACAAGGGAATGAAAGGCTTTTTGTTTCAACCGCTACCACCTCATTACCTGTAAGAATAATATATTACACTTAAACTCCAATGTGGTTCAGCAATGAAATTTCAAATATTTTTAGTTTAAAAAAATAGTTTGTTTTACAAACAGGTTCATTTATTTTCAGCCAAAGTTACTTTATTTTTTCTTGGCAATAGTGTGAACTTATGTATATAAAAATGATTACACATCAAACTTTACGTTTAAATTAAATTTATAAAGACAACTTTTGAATTAAACTAGAATTCAGAAAAAACATTAAAAAATAGAATAATTTAAGTAATATATTAATAGTTAAAGCTAGTAATTAATATAATAAGTTTTTTTTTTTAATAAGTAATTGTATTACTAGTAATTTTTTTCTCTATACATACTGAGGTAATCTTAAAGTAAAAGAAAGTTTTTATTTCTTTAACTCTATAATTTTTTGTCAAATGTTTTATAAGATAAATTATACTTAACTTGTGTTTTTTAAATAAATTTTTAATATATAATTTTTAAGTTTAGTGATTTAAGTTTAGTGTGAACACTATAATTATATTTAATTAAAATAGAAGAATAAAAAAAGTTAAAATACAACCAATTTGAAAAAAAAAATTAACTTATTTCTGGTTGGCAATTGACTTTGTAGAAAAGGCTAAAAAGAAGAACCACTACGAAAGTAGAAATTGTCATTCTAAGCTTTTTATTAACTGCATAAAATCAATTAATTTTAATTACACTAATTTTTGTATCAAAATGCTGTTTAATATATTGTACTTAATACTATACTTATGAATCTTAATTTAGCTAAATGAGATTATTATTTCATAGTCAATAAATATTTTACTTAGTCAAGTATTTGAAGAAAAAAAAATTAAATGGTTACAAACAAAATAAGGTTTAAAATATTTTGAATTAGTAGAAAACAAACATAATGTACTATATTGGATGAGATAAACAAAAAATTAAGAATTAGTAAACAAGAACTTTTTATTAGCTCAAAAAATGCCAGTGTTAATTTTATGTTAAGTTTTGATTTGGTGTATTTAAATTTACTTTAAAATGTCTTGAAACCAATATATCAATTGCAACTTGTCAATTATGAATGCATTACTAATTTTCAGCAAAACAAACATTTTTGTTGTATTAATTAAAAAAAATATATATTTTAAAGTGAAATAGACAACTTCTCAAGTAGACAGGCCAGATATGGAAGTCACTTGTACATAATGGGCTGCTTTAATTTTAATACTTTAGATAATTTTCATTTTTAACTAAAATTATGACAATAAAACTGTGTTATGATCACCACAGTTAACTCATTCTTAAAATTATATGATACTTGCACTTTTTTACCTATTTTGTTTATCACTTAAAATGTTTAAAACTAAATAATAGCAGTAGTTCAATTAATATTAAGCTAAATGCATCTTAAAAATTAAGTACCTAAATGAAAGATAATAATAGCCTGATGACAAATACATGTACATTTTTATAAAATATGAAAGAAAATATACTTTTGATGCAGATCAGTGTAATGATGTTTACACTTGTGGAACAACATAAACTTCTTTAAATGTTATTTTTTTATAGTTAAACTACATAAGTTTATATTTGCAAAATCATTTGAAATGTAACACTTAAGATATAAACAACTGGTTGGAATGTTTTGGTTGGAAACCAAACTTCAATTTAAAACTTAAACTACCAAAGCTACTGCACATAAAGTAGTCATGAAAACTTGTATACTTATACTTGATGACATTTTATAAGAGCATTCTTTTAACGTAAAAATATACTTTCAATAAATAAATCATTCTTTCTAATCCTAACATATGTAAAACATTTTTTTCTGTTGATTTTAAGCTTTCAAAATTCACTTCACTGTCCTCTCCATGCACTATTTAAGAAACTTATTTTTTAAATAAATAAATAACTTAAGTCTATGCATCTCTATGACGTGATACTGACATATGTTTTACCATCAAAAAAATATTAAATATTATAAATAATTAGACACTCTTTAATACAATCAAGTGATGTTGTGATGTTTTCCTGAAAATCAATTTCCTGAAAATGAAAGAGTGGTTGTTATACATTATTGGAATAAATTGTATTTGATGTTAATTTATTTTATTTGTTATCTTGTTGTTACTGAATTAAATCTAAGATAGTTCCAACTATTTATAAATTTCATTTTATAAATTAGAGGTAAAAGCATTAAATTGATACTTTTTTTTTTGAGTTTTATGTCAAGTTAATACTAAAAACTTGGTATAAAAATTTATTATAGATTTTTTTTTCAAATATTAACAGTATCTTTTTTTCCTACAGACAGTATTTCTTTATTCTAGCTTTTTTTTAAAGAACTTAATACTTTCAATTAGATATTGGTTTATTTGACTTTGCAACAGCTGATTGTGAGTTCACATGATTGGATTGTTGATGTGTTTTTTTTTTGCTGTAGCGTCGACGGATACTTACTTGTGGATTTGAGCCTTATGATTTTCCCACACTTTGTGGTTTTTAGTGTTGAGATTTAAACCTTGTGAGTGTTTGCCAAACGAAGTGTCACCAGAGGTTTTTTCAATGAAGGGTTAAAGTTTGTTTTTATTTTTGTTAGTTAAAAATGAAAGTTCTGCTTTTTTTAAGATAGATTTAGTTTTATTCTTAATTATAGTTTTTTTTTTGATAAATTTAAAGATAGGGCAGGTGTAATAACACATGATGCGCTGAAACTCACTTGCTTGACCTTCTGCAAACGATTATTGTTGCAGAGGAGAGAGCAAGTTCTGATTTTTTTCTAACATAAAAAAAAACAAGCCTGAGTGAAATTAACACCAAACTAGCCTAATTCAGTTAGTTTTTATTTTAAAAGTAGTACAAGAAAAAAAATTTAAAAAGTTTACCACCAAAAAATCATCATAACTTATAAAAAATCTTACCTTCAACAAACGCACAAAATTAGTGCAGGTGTCAGCAAACTGTTAACTACTCTAAAATATACTTCAAATATTTTGAGATGAATTCTTAAAACATATCAAAATGATACCTTTTTAAATCTACTGACTCTTGATCTATCTAAAAAAGGGTTGGCAACTTACAGCCTAGCTAAATCTATAATGCAAATCATATTTCATCTGTTAAATATTTTCATAAAAAAAATGATTTACATTTTTATTATAAAACTTTGTGCTATTTAAATGAAAAATATCTTTAAAACAAAAAAAACTTGGTGAAACTCGATTTGCAGAACACTTATAAGACTAAAATATAAACAATAAACACCACAATGTGTGGGAAAACAATATACTCAAGTTCTCACCAAGGACATAAAACATCACAACATGAATCCAGTCATGTGATCACTGCTTATTTTATAACCTGATGGTGTAAGTATCCTAATAATGGTTTTTAAAACTCTCAGAGTGTTGGAAGAACAAAACCCAGTGGTTAACTGGGTTAAAACTCAAGTCAAAACCCTGGATTACAAAAGGTATTCTTAAATCTATTATGCATAAAAACAACCTTTACAAAATACTATGCAGAAGTAACTTTAGTGAAATGCACCAAGTAAAAGAATATAAAGTTTACAGAAACAAGTTAACAAAAATTAAAACAATTTCGAAAAAAAAGTATTTTGAAATTACACTTCAAAGCTGTAATAAAGAATAAGCAGAGACTTGGAAGGTAATTAATAATATTACAAACAGACAGAAAAAAAAACATATTTTTCCTCATAAACTTGGAATAAATGAAAAATCTTTTGTTAATCCAGATGAAATTGTAAATAACTTGAACCTTCATTTTGCCAATATTGGAAAACAAACTTATTTAAAACAGGAAATTCATCCGAAGTCTTCTATTAATAGCCAAAAAAACCACTATAACAGTTTTGTCTGGTTTGATGTACATGAAAATGAAATAATGAGTATTATAAAAAGTTTAAGTTCAGATAAAGTTAGTGGTGTAGATAATATTTCTATTAAAATCTTAAAGAAAATAAATTATCATATAGCTCCAGTTATTAGTGAACTAACCAATCAAGCATTTCATGAAGGTAATTACCCAAATTGTTTTAAATTAGCTAAAGTTATACCTATATTTAAATCAGGTTCAAAAACACTTCCAGGAAACTATCGGGCGATTTTACTTTTATCAAATATTAACAAAATTATAGAAAAAGCCATATATAGTCGCATATACAAGTTTTTTACAAAGTTCAATATCTTAAATTCTTCTCAGTTTGGCTTTAGGGAGGGACACTCTACTACCTTAGCTCTTTCAGAGTTTGTGGAAAGTACATTGTCCTCCTTTGATAAGGGAAATGCAGTTTGTGCTGTTTTATTAGATTTGAGCAAGGCCTTTGACTGTGTTGATAGAAAGATTTTGTTAGACAAATTAGAATATATTGGAATAAAATGGAAAAATGCATAATTTAATAAAATCATATTTAACTGAAAGAAAGCAATTTGTTAATTTTGGAGGGCATGAATCAGATTGGGAGGGTGTAGAAGTAGGAGTGCCACAGAGTTCTGTTTTAGGACCGTTATTGTTTTTGGTATATATAAATGATCTTCAAAACAACACCAGTCTAAATGTACTAAATTTTGCAGACGATACATTATTATATATCACATTTAAAAAAGACAATTACAAAACAGACACTGCATACCTTAATTCAGAACTAGATAATGTATCAAAATGGTTAAAGGATAATAGGCTTAAACTAAATACTGAGAAAACAAGGTACATGCTCATGGTAAAACAAAAGTTTGGAAAAACACAAGTTTACAAATAAAAATAGGTAATACATCCATATTAAAGGTAGAAAATTATAAGTATCTTGGTTTTACAATTGATAGTAACCTCAATTGGTCTGACCATATTGAAGCAGTAAAAACAAAGCTATTGAAAACAATAGGTATTTTATACAAAACAAGGTACTTTTTAAATCAAAATTCCTTATACTGCATCTTTAATTCTCTTCTGATGAGTCATGTAAGATATGGTTTGTTGTGTTGGGGTAGGGCAAGTAAAACTAAAATTACTGAGATTGATAAACTCATTAATAGAGCATTAAGATGCATTTATTCCAAAGGTTGGAATGAAAGTGTTAAATGTATAAAAATAGAAAAGAAAATATTAGATGTTAAAAATATGTTTAAGTATGAGGTAGGAGTTTTTATGCACAAATTTAAAAAAGATACCTTGCCAGTCAACTTTAAACCTTACTTTACAAACGTTAAAAAAATGCATAATCATCTAACAAGATTTGTCGAAACAAACTATTTTTTCCTAGAGTAAATAGTCTCTTTGGTCTTAAAACATTATCTTACCTTGGTTCTAAACTATGGGAAGAATTGCTTAGAAACTTAATAGATCAGAGCTATCTTGGAGCATTTCAATATGGAATGAGAGAAAACTTACTTAAAAGACAATCAGAAAAGTATCAAGCTTAATCTTTACCAACAGTTAAACTTATATCTTAGTATTGGTGTTTGTCTTAATCTTTTTTTTTTGGGCTTATTGCTGTTGGTCTTATAAACTGGGTGAAGGTAGAGCTGGATTGGTATAGGTTGGTTATATTATTTTTATTATTTTATTTATTATATATACTTTTTTTATTTGTTTCTTGTACATAAAATTTGATAGTATTGTTTTGTCCTCATAGACAGTATGATTAAACGAGTAGATGTATTATTTTTCTTTTGTAACTCTATTTTGTAGTTTTTTGTTTACTATATATTAATAGTCAATTTGTTTCAGAAGACGGAGATTTTAAATTTAGAAGTAAAAACTTCATATTTTTTAGACATTCTGGTTATTTAATTATATTTGTTAAAAATTAGTTTTAGGTTTACAAACAGTTTATTTAACTCAATTAAATACTTTTATTATTACTTTATTTTTTTCAGAATATTTGTGAAGTTTTATTATTTTGTTTTTTAAATTTAGCTGTTTATTGTTAGAAGTGATTTTATTTTAAGTAGTTTAAACAAATTCTATCAATTATTAGTGCTAGACTTAATTGTTTAAAACTGAATTGTCTACAAATCTTTAAAACAGTTAGACAAAGTTTTTTTTTTTTTTTGCTCTATTTTTATTTACCTACAAACACATATACTAGAAATTTAAAGACACTTTTTTTAAATACATGGCGCTCTTTCAGTTTTATGACATGACTGAATACTTTATGTATACTGACATTACTAACTCTCCCCATTTATTCAATTTTGAGATATATGTTGCATTTTTTGTGGTTGCTCTTGTAGAAAGGGCAACAAGAAAAATGTGAATGTACATGATCATAAAAATAGAAATCTAGGGGAGGAGACGGTGTGGAGCCCATGGTAGACTATGGTTTTCATGGTCAATATTGGCAGTAATGGGTTTAAAAAAGGGTGCTTACCATTTTTAAACTTAAAAAAAAAATGTTTTGTATATACAGCTACTTTCTAAGTTTTTGTTTTTATTTTTTCATTATTGTTTTAAAGTTAGCTCAAAGAATTAGTTACAAGTAAATGGTGTGCAGCTCGATGACCGAAAGGTCTTTCTCCACACCAATCCATTGACCTTAGTTGTGAGCGTTCACATTTTTCTTTCTTTCTTTTCTTTCTTTCTTTCTTTCTTTAACACAAATACAAAAATAAAA